>NC_056733.1:1386621555-1386699055 GCF_019279795.1 Protopterus annectens | reverse complement strand
CTTAACAGCCTTTATGAGTTCACAGGCATCTTCACATGAATAGCTCCTAGCTTAGGTTGCTGAACTCTAAAACAGTCTGTTTAGCTGGTAACATTACATTGATGCACCCATTTTATCAGAACTCTTAGGGTCACTTTTGAAACGATCTGAAAAGCTCATTTAAGAAAATTACTGTGGAGTAGCCTTTTGAATTTATCTGCTGGGATATTTATAGTTTTACATTTACTTTTACGTTTCAACTCATGTTCTAACCAATAATATACAATATGCTTTAAATCAGGAATTTGTGCTTAATTTGAACTCAATGACCATTTGTGAAATTCCGTAGCTTGTGTCTCTCAAAACACAACAGTCCTCGCTACAATCTTTAGTTTTTGACAGTCTGTATAATCAGTATCATTCATGCTCATATATGCTTTAAGTACTTCTCCTGTTTGTTAAGAGGACACAATTTTAGTTCATTCAGACTGAGCCCATTTTTCTTGGGGAGTGTATCTTTCGAAAGCGACAAATATGCTTGTGTCTTATTCTGCTTACTTAGTTTCTTTAATGGCAGGGTGTTCACTGGGGCTAGGGAGTATAGTGGCTATTCTATTACATTTTTCTTGTCCTTTTTTTTGTTAGCCACTATAACATAGTCCATACGCACACCAATCTCTGTTTCTCCATGTTGTTTAGTAAATAACTCACTCACAAACCTAAATCTTTCTCTCTCTCTCTTACTCTCTCTGTCCCTCACACATCTTACATGGGCATTTAACTCTAAATTATTGTGTACTTGAACATTGCAATTTATGACCAGAAAAATGTGGAGGTTTGGCATATGCTGACAAACAAATGTTCACTGAAACCGCTACCATAGTATAGACAACAAATACTGGACATAGTTAACTTCCCTCAAATGAAATGTGTGTACAGTGCAATAAAACTAAAATAAGGAGTGCTTCAAAAATAGTATAAAATAAATATGCTTTTTTTGCTGCGTCCCACTTTTCTCTTTACACTTGTTAAAGAGGCTTGTAGAAAGTCAATGTTTCTTACAGTTTTTATGTATTGAAGTTCTATGCAATGTGTTCTCCACATCCAGAGATAGGGTCCTGGTATTCTTTGATTCACCATAAGACTGCTGGTACTTTCCAAGAAAATCTACAGGCCAGTTGATTATATTCCACAGACAAATCTACAATTAGATCTGCAGGTTCATGTTCTAAATGCTTCCCAGGAAGATTTTACACTCTTGGTTCTGAAAACTTCTTAAGAGAGACAAATGGCTTTCACATTTTATGCTACAAGCCTTTCTTTTAAATATCACATTACCAAGTGATTCACTTGTTACATTTTTGGCAAGACATTTGCTATAATGAGAATCTTTTTTCTTATTTTATTTTAGAGATAACCTTCTTTCTTCTACTTCTTTGGTTTTCTCTTCTTTTTCTTCTCATCTTAGAGTTGGAAATACTGTACTGGGGAGCTGCGGAGGGTGAAACAACACTTAGCTATTACTCTAGGGATTGACATTACATTCTACTACAACCTGCTTTACTGCCAAAATATTTAGTTTATATGCATTTCCATGAAACTTAATACATTACTCAGTGTATACATAATACTTAAAATAGAAGTTCTAAAATTTAATTAGCTATTACACCACAATGCATATGCATACGTTATCTAGCACTTTAACCAAAGAAATCTGTAAGAACAGTTGTCTAATGATTATAATTTGTCAGTCATTCCCTTATGTAGAATAATACTGAATGCTGTTACAAGGTCAAAAACAAGAAGTATGCACTGTCCGTCCTTCATCCAGTGCTTCTGTTTCCACTTCTAAGAGAGATACAAGATTGAAGAAGTACGATCTTCCATTAACTAATTAACTAACCACATCAACCTATATGGATTCTCTCAACTCATTGAAAAACCCACTAGAGTAGATTAAAAATCCCAAAAGGAATCTATACTAGATTGGACACTGGTAAACTACCCCGAACATAATTACCAAATAGGTTGTCTACCAGATGGACTTAGCGACCACCTCCCGACATTTCTCCTATGGAAACGTATAACCTTATCCAAACCTACAGTCTATATACTAGCTAGAGATGATCGCAATGTAAATCCTTAGGATCTCAACACTACTCTAAAAAAATGTAACTGGGAACCATTACACTCCCTTGACTTAGACCAAGCAGTTGACTACTTTAATAGTAGTCTTACTAACATCCTTGATTTAGTAGCCCCCATATGAAAACATAGAGCTAAACTAAGGTGGGAGGTTGGCATAATGGTTAAGTTGTTTACCTTACAAGCATAAGGTGCAAGGTTTGATTCTCACATGGGGTAATTGGCTAGGCTGAAAATGGCCCACAAGGGCAGTTAGCCTAGTACTAATCTATGAACCTATGAACTACATTATGTTCCATGGCTTAGTAAGTCCACTAGAGCCTTATTCTTATATATATCTTAGTCCAGAGATAAGGCATGGAAAATCCAGAAGAAAGATAACACTTGTCTATCCAAACAAAACTATCAACAGCTTAGGAATCAGGCCAAAAAACAAAGCTTGATAAACAGAACTACTTTCTAGGTATCCAAAGCAAACACTCTAACAACCCCCAAAAGTTCTGGCATGGAGTTAACTCCCTGCTGAAACCTGGCAAAACCACCATACCAGCTCCCACCTCCACCTCCACCAACACAAATACACATAGTCTCCAAATTCAATCATCACTTTACTGAATCCATTAAATCACTATCAACCCAACTATCCTAAAATAGCTATTTATCCAGGCCAACAACAGCTCCTAACAACACACCTCCCTTTACAGTCTCACCTGTCCTAACCTGTACAATAAAAAATACCTCTTAAAACTAAAACCCACTACTCTTGCAGCAGATGGTATACCAGCTAATTTCCCAAAAATGGGCTGCTGGCTCCTTATCCTACCCTGTCTCAATCCTTATCAACCGCTCCATACAGGAATCCTATATCCCTTAACTGTGGAAAATCTCCTACATTCTTCCCCTTCATAAAGGCAGAAATTCGTATGATTTCTCAAACTACCGCCCCATTGCCATTCTGTCTCCTTTATCAAAGATACTTGAGAAATGCATAGACTCTCAGGTCATGCATTTCCTTAATTCAAACAATCTCCTCTCCTCTATACAACATGGCTTCCACCCATACCACAGCACAACTACCGCTCTTCTCTCTTTTACAAACCTGGTTAACCAACACAGAAATAATAACAGTTTTGTATCTGCTATATTCCTGGACCTCTCTAAAGCATTTGACATGGTTTCTCACTCCATACTAATAGATACTCTAACCTCTTTATCCTTTGCCCCTGACACTATTGCCTGGTTTAAAAACTATCTATCAGACAGACAACAATCAGTCCAGTGACAGTTATCACCTTTACTCCCAACCACCATTGGTGTACCTCAAGGTTCTATATTGGATCCACTTCTCTTTTCTATCTTCACCAATAATCTACATACATCTACCCTGCATGCCTCACTCATACAGTATGCAGATGATTCATTCCCTAATCTGCTCACCCCCCATCTCTTACCACTCTACAGCAGCTCACCCAAGAATCCTTTGCCTCAGTGGAAAGTCGGATCACTAATATCCAACTTATCTTAAATCCCAACAAAACTAAATTACTCCTATTTACCCCTAACAACTCAAAAACCTCTCCTCTCTCCTTCTCTATCTCCTCCAAAAATGGTACTATCATTTCACCTTCTACCCATGCCTAGCTCCTTGGCATTGAAACAGACAATAACCTCCACTTTGACATCCATATCTCTCAAACTATCAAAAAGGTACACAAAAAATGGGTACCGTATACAGACATAAAAACTTTCTGTCAGATCAGGCTTAGGTCACCCTATCCAAACCCACCTTCTTTCCACATTAATGTATGCAGCACCAATACTGACTTATGTTAGAAAATCTGACCTTGACAAACTTGAGTCTTGTTATAACAAAATCACCAAGTTTGCTAATAACTCCCCCTTTAGAACCCATCATTGCATACCTCTTTTGCAACTTCAGTAGCTTGAACTCCCACAGTTATTAACTTTTCACCAAGTAGTCATAGCATATAACATACTAAACCATCCAGACAAAACTCCAGCACAAAGGCAATTATTGACTCAGTATACATAAAATTGTCCACTCCACTCTGCCAACAGATCACTCCTCTCTATCTCCTCAGCTGAGCACACAGCAGGTGAAGCTCTATTTTCACACTGTATAGCTAAATGTTGGAATAACCTCCTCACTTCTGTGACTTCCGCGACTTCTGCATCAAATACCACACAATTCAACAACTCCCATAAGTTTCATCTTATAAGCTCATGGCTTTGTCCATGTGTTACATAATCCTACAATATGCTATCTCCATCCTTTTCTTTCTGTCCTACTTCAGACCCATTGTAAGCATGGTATTGATAAATGGTATCCCTTGATATATGTTTTTTTTGTTGTGATTTCTGTCCTTATTTTCACAACTAGCAAAATGTATATATGTAAATATTGCTGATGAGAATTTTGCACTGTTTTTTCTGTTCCTCAAATGCTGCTATGATGACACTTTTTTTTACCTTCTGTATAATATCATTATTATTGTGTTAATTATGTGGAGCTTTTCTCACCGGGCCTCCGCTGTAAATGGACCTTGTCCAGTCAGACTATCCAGGTTAACAAATGTAAAATAAATACAATAAATAAAAAAAAAATAAATTAATAATTCCATTTTGGATAAGTTCCTGTGTGCTAACATTTTGTTTAAAACAGTTAATAAGGGCATAGTTAGGTATTCCTGTAGAGGATACCAAGAGGTATGTTGTCTGATCCCTTGGAACTTGAGTCTTAACCATGCTTATGTCATCAGTTATTATATATTTATACCACACTTACATATGCCGTCGTTTGCTGTGAAGTTTGCAAAATTTTTTTCTTATAATACATTTACTATATCTTACAGCTGAGTGATCACTTCATTGCTTAATAATAATCCTGCATACACAAATTTTACCTTTGGTTTGTCTGATGTATTAAAGAACATTTTATTATTACTTTCAGCTACTGAGATGAAGCCAAGTTCATAAAAAGATTTGATAAAACAAATAAGAAGTTTTGCATATTATTAAATCTATACATGTTTTCATGACGGGGGGGGGGGTGACATAATGGGTAACAGCTTCACCTCAGAGACACAGGACACCAGGTTTGATTCTGGCATGCAGTTACAGTCTAGGCCTGTAATAGTATGTATACTGATTTGTTGGTATTTAGCAGGATAGTAATTTAAAGCTAAGCAGTGCCTGATTTATTTGTTGAGGTTTGGATTAGTCTATAATTCCATCAAAAAGTGATTTTGCATACTTGTACATTTATATCTTAGCAGTATGACAGTAATTACACAGAATTCAGAGGTAGTATCTTGGGCAAATTTATTTGGGTCATTAAGCAGAGCATGAGACTCTGCATTCATAAATATACATTTTATTGCATCAGAGTTTAGTACTATTTTGTTTCCTAAATGCCCACTTAATTAACTTTGGGGTCATGGAGAAGAAGGAAACACTCCAAGTACTCAGTAAGCACAAGGTAGAGAAACTAATATTGAACAGCATGTCGACTCTGAGTAGGGAAGATGCACATAAACTATGCACGTGCATATACGCATATACCCGGACACACGCACATGCACATGCATGCCCGCGCACACACACACACACACACACACACACACACACACACACACACACACACACATACATGCACGTACACGCAAGCGCACACGCACACACAGACACACACAAACGTGCGCACGCACACAAACATGCACACACACATAACATACACGCACACACACACACACGTGTGCACGCACACAAACATGCACACACACATAACATACACGCACACACACACACGTGTGCACGCACACAAACATGCACACACACATAACATACACGCACACACACACACACACACGCACACAAACATGCACACACACATAACATACACGCACACACACACACGCACACACAGACACACACAAACATGCACACACACATAACATACACACACACACACACACACACACACGCACACAAACATGCACACACACATAACACACACACACACACACACACACACACACACACACGCGCACACGCACACAATGTACATACAGGAAATCTGATGAACTGCTAATTCATTTACAGCATATAATTTGGGAATGTGGCTGGAAATGGAGCACCTGGTGAAACTCTGTGAGAAATGAGCTGGATAACCAATCACTGTGAGGCTGCAATTTTAAATGGTATATCCCTAAGCCACAGTTTCTAGTAGTAAAATCACAAAGGATGATTTATTCCTGAAAGAGTATGAGGCTGTCTTTAGCTTAAAGATAATGTTAATATGATATTTGTTAATTACATAATTTATTGACTTATCCTTTGTTGACCAGATTCGTCCCACTAGGCCAGTAGCTTCTTTTTAGGAAAGACCTGAGGTGATATTTATACTACTAGGAGAAATGTGGCCATGGTGTCAGGAATTTCCCTTACTCTTTTCAACAGATGCCATGGGGTCTTTTGCATCCACATGGGCTACACCCAACCCAAGCAGATGGACCCTCAGTTTAATGTCTCATCTGAAGGACAGCACACTCAGGAGTTCTGTACCTGTCTTCTTCCACACTAGAGTGTCAGCAATCAATCTACCTGGTATGGGAATAAAACCCACAGCCTTCTGCAGTAAAAGCAAGTGTGTTACCATCTGTACTACTGATACTGTTAGGAAGGTGATGGGAAATGAAACACCCAGTGAAAATCTACATGAATAATGTATAACTGCGTAGAAGCAGAAAGATCCTACATTAGTTAGCGTGATCTGTAAGATATTATCTAGCCAGTTATTCTATCCTGTGGCATGATCCATTCATCCACAACCCAGTTCCCATTCTTGCACATGAGGTTAAGGTGTCACAATAGTGATAATCATCTAGTGCCAATGTTCACACAGTTGGATGGAATTGCTCTGCCGAACTTGTTCTTCCTTATCACACATTTTCACACCTATAGACAATTAGAGTGGCTAGTCCACCTACTGTCTGTTTGAATGTGGGAGGAATCAGGTATACCTGTAGAAAACTCATGTGAACACAAGGAGAACATGCAGGCTTCACACAGAAGGCTGTCTAGCCCAGAATCAAATTGGAAAACTTCTTCCTGTAAGGGACAATGCTGCAGCCTGGGACACTGTGCTCCCCTATTTATACTTGCTTGTGCTAAACTGTTTTAATTGATGTCATCATCATTACAATACTTAATTAATGGAGAACAATTACTCTGTCAGTGTTTGGGTAGGTAAAATCACCCAAATGGACTGAATTTTAATTGGGTCTTACATCCGGGGACTTAATCAACAAAACTTCAAACTCACTAAGAGACACAGATGATATAAGGTATCACTGATATTTATTAATTAATGAGAAATTTCTTAGATATTTTCTTGGCTCATGGCTTTTAGGTGTTCATTTAGAAATATTGGGACAGAACTACATACTCACTGCATATGAGACAATAGCAAAAAAATAGATCCTGGGATTTCTGATATGCATTTTGGATTATTAAATTAGGTTTCAGCAATGGTATAAATATCAACATTCTCCAAGCAGTGAAAAGTTTCTAAAGCTCTTATTTTAATGGTGAAAATGTTGTCATTTATTTATCTTTCTTTTACAGGGACACAGCTCATACCTCCCAACTGTCCCGAATTACTCGTTTTTTACCGAGTTTTGGGGTCCAAATAATGGGGTGTCACGATTCCCGAGTGTTACCCATTCATTTCTGATTTTTTTCTTTTATTTTTTATGTTTTGTGCTTTTTTTTTTTTATTTTTCGTGTGCACATGATGATGTCAGCTCATCAGGACTACCAGCCTGTTGGAACTGAGTCCACGGCGCATGTATTTCCAGCTGGTACAAATTCTTTGTGAGCAGGAATGGCTATTTAGAAGGCTTGCCTGCTATTATTGCTCCTCCTGGCTGTTTTAAGGAACACAAAGGCTTGAATGACAAGGATTTATTTTATTTAGAAGGTTATTGCTCCTCCTGGCTGTTTTGAACGGATTAGAAGGGAAAGGCAAGGATTTATTTAAAAGGCTCCCTTGCTCTGGCGAAATGATTAATCGCTCCTGGCTGAACAGAGAAGTAAGTTGAAACATATGTGTGTATTATGTTCAGAAAGGGTGTGTGTGTGCGGGGGGGGGGGGCTGCGCCATGCTCTTAGTTGTAAATTTGGAATTTGGGTGGGTATTGTTATTACTGTCCTGTTTATTTATTGACTTTTTATTACCAGGAAAGTTTGAGAGCAAAAGAGTAGATGGCACAGATAGCTAAGTTTGAACCATTTGTCGATAGGAATGGGAAAAAGTGCCATTTTTTTGTTATGTAAAGTTCAGTTTTGTTGTATTTTTTTATTTGCATTTCATCCTTTTCTGGCAATTCTTAGCTACTTGTTTTGTCTTTTTGTGGGAAATGGACAGTGTTGTTTTATTGTTTTGAGGTTGGAAGAAGTTCAACAAATGCAGATTTAAAAATTGCTGATTTAACATTACTCTAATGGCATTTTGCATTTGTTTCTGTTGGCATTTTATTTTTATTTTTGTAGTGATGCTGTAAAATCATTTCCTAGGGTAGCTCAATTCCTTGTTTGCGGTAGATGCACAGTGTAGTCCAGAAAACAGATTGCTTTGATCCATGTCATTGATGTGGTTTTCAAGTGGTCTTATTACCTGAATGCGTTTTGTCACTCCCAAGTGCTAATGCACTTATAAACGGACATTATCACCATATATGAACTATTTAATGGGGGGGGGGGATCAAGTAATGTGTTTTATAGTACATTGCCAATTTTTACTGATTGTTGTGCCTGTTTATAACTTTTAACTATGTGGAATTTTTTAGTATGAAATTTTCTTGACATTTTTAGTTTATAAACAAGCGTTACCATTACATAAGACCTTATATGAGTTTTGGCAAGTGTATCAGTCTAGATGAGGAGAGTTAAAAGTAGCACAGTGTGTCTCACATGTATATGGCACTTCCAGGAATTGAAAGACACAAGGCATCCAAGAGGTCCTGCCAGACGGTCATGCTTTTACTCTAGATTCCTTTTATTACTGAAAAAGGCCACAAGCCTCAGACCAATACCAGACCTAAGAGGTCTAAGAAAACCTGGTCCCAAAGAAGCCCTTTGCATGGTCACAGTTTAGTCACTCTTTCTTTGCTTAACTGAAGGATATTAGTTGTAATCTTTGGGCTTACAAGACACCTGCCTCCACATCCGAATTGTCAAGGAGTCAAGATGGTTTATTTTGTTCTAGGTAGAAGCCCATCATTGTAAATTCCAGATTCTACCATTTTGCCTCATGTCTGTCTCCAGGTTTTTACCAAATGCATGTTCTTTGTAGCAGCTCAGCAGAGGTTGCATGGTGCCAAAGTATTTCCATGTCTGGGTGATTGGTTGTTAGCTGTCCCATGGATTCATGTTTGGTGTGTTATTTCAGTATTCCACTCTTTAGGTATTATGGTGAGCCTTCCACTGGTAGCACAACATTTTATTCTATCAACTTTCCAAAATTATGCAAGCAATGTTTAAAATGTGTCCCTGGTTTTTGACCTTTTGTTCCCCCCCCCCTCAAAAAAAATAAAATTGAAAATAAGTGTGAGAAATTGTGCAAGATGCCTATGGCTTACACTACTGTCATTCTGTTTATAGTGTTGGTGAGGAAGTAGATTTTATGATGGAAATGTTCTGAATTGCACAGTTTTGTCATTATTGGTTCATGCATTTTGTTTCATTGCCTGCAGTATAGCCTACTGGAAAAATGTTCAAACAATAAATTTAAAATGTACTCTGCCTAACAAGTGTGCTGTATTATACAAGGAATATAATTTAATAAAGTCAGCAAGGTGTATCAAAGAAAAGAACACATATATGTTTCTTGTTTTGTGTGCAAGGAGCCAATGATTTGAAAACAGCCCAAAGGTAATCTTTATCCACCACTGGCCAGATGCATTTTCTTTGGATGTGGTGTGGGTTTCAATGGTGTATCAATTAATGTGAGTTTCAAGGGCAGAGAATTTTTAATGCCAAGTTTATTTTCCTTGTGAGATAGTATTGCTTTGTTTAGCATATGTCTTAATGTTTGTGCATTGTTGTGCTGTAAAATGTAAAAATAAAATCCAAATAATCATTGTAGAAGTAAAGCAGTATGCACACATTAGTGTTTATGGTAAATGAGGTGAAATAGCCAGGTGATGACATTTGAATGGCTGCAGGGGGACTCTAGTGCCATATTTTGGTTGTCTGCTCTTCAGTTTGCATTTGAAAGTTGGTATCCCATAATTCCATTGGAGTGGGTGGGGTTACGTAATTATGTATGCAAGTTAGATGTTAATCAGCATACAGATTTGCACCTATTTTCATGGGCCTTGTCCAGATTTTTGATGTTTCCAGGTTGAGAGGTATGACCCACCTTGATATTTCACAAGATATACAGTAGTGTCCTATGTTATCTGAAAGGAATGTGAACTGACAAATTTTGTTGTAGAGTGTTTGGAACACATTAGAGTTTTCCTTGTAAATGTGGGCTACTCCAGGTAATACATATGCTGAGGCTGATGGATATTTTTGCCTATAGCTTTTTTTCCTTCAGAGGTAAGGAAATGAGAGAGTTTATGACTCTGACACAAGGAAAAACTGATTCTGACTTTTAAGTTAGACATGTGGAGGAACATATTTAAGATTGTGTCAAAATATTTCAGTGAAAGTACTCACTCAATGGAATATTTGTCGTAAGAAAGTAAAAGGGGAGTGGCGGTAGTTTATCTTTTAGTTACATTACTTGTTACTTATCTAGTAATCATGGATGTAAGCTATGGAGGGTGTCTTGGAATTGTTGTATAGTTAGATAATTAGTTATAGCATACCAGGTTATTCGCATAAATCAGAATATTAAAGATAAAGCTGAAGAGTACAAGTCTTAGAATGGAGCAATTTGGAAAAGCAGCAATATTTTTTTGAGGGTTGGAGATGCAATTGTTTGTTTTAACTGCTGCAGAACCACTGTAAGATGGAAGATCTAAAAATTGATTCTGCTAGAGTCAATTTAGCTTTATGTGGGTTACCAAAATGAACACTTTGCTTAAGTCAAGAAACAGAGCTCCATTACAGTGACTTTCATTCATATTAGTTTAGAATGATGTCAGCATATATACACTTAGATGTAATGTTGAAAAGGGCCTAAAATAAGATGTTTGGGATGGTCTACTATGTTTAACATAAACTATTCACTTCAAAGTGAACAATGACTATGTTGAAATTATCCTTAATTCTCTTAAACCTGGTTGAGATGTCTCTTAAATTCCTCACCTCATAAATATCTACAGACTGCACTTTCTTCATCTTTGTTGCACACTTCCTAAAGTCACGTGAGGTATGTTTCTGATTTAGGCATGGTGGAGTGAGAGATGACTAGGATGGTTTGGTGTATGCCAGGTCACTGTGACTGTGATATGGGCATTTGCATCTGGTTTGGTGCAATTTTTATCACAGCTATTTTTCTATTTTGGACTTTTCCTGCAACTATATTATGGTGGTTGCATATGTGTGGCTTACCATAATCAGAATATGAGATTCTACTTTTCCTGAGCTTGAAGTGAAAAGGATTGTTTTCTCAGTAGCACAGACTTCTAATTCAGTAGCATGGGTTAGTTATTTAGTAACATGGACTTCTCATTCAGTAGCGTGGGCTACTCATTTAGTAACATTGGCTTCTCATTCAGTAGCATGGGCTACTCATTTAGTAACATGGGCTTCTTATTCAGTAGCATGGGCTTCTCAGCTAACATTTAAGGTCTGACACCAAATCTTTTTCTGATTTATCATCATATTGCAAATTTAACTACATAGAATAATCATTCATATTATATTGCTGTTAGGAAGATAATTTCTCAAACATTACTGTAGTTTAATTCAAATCTTGATAATATATATAAAACATACTGCTTAGACAAAAAGTGAAACATTAAAATGTATCATGCTGTACTAAGATTTATTACAGATTGTTCTTAATTAGCATATTTTTCTAGTTTAAAAATGGCAGATGTGTATGCTTCAAGACTGAGTTAAATATAAACTGGGAACTCATTTACAAGAAGTACAACATAACGCTTGATGGCTGTTTTGAATTATTTCCCTTGCAAACACTTAACAGTGCTAGATATATCTTAATAGCTCTAAGGGTAATCCCCATTTGTCATAAAACTGTCACAGAAAGATATGCTGTTTACTGTACTATTATGGTTGCAGATGTTTTGCATAAGATCATTGTACTGATGTGATACTTCCTGCTGCTTTAAAGTTAAAGAAGCCTGCCTGTAGGGTGTAAAATAAGATACCAATGCTCTCTGTAAGCACATTATGTAATATAATGTTTTGAATAGTGTCATTCAATGCAGTTAACTGTCCTTATCAAGGGTAGGACTGAATAAATTAATCCATAATGAAATGAAAACAAAAGATGAAGAAAGTGGAGCTGGCAGACATCTATGAGATGAGAATTTATTTCCTTAATAAAACTCCACACTGGGTGAAATTATCAAGCTTAAAACTTGGCTAAGAGAATGTCACAGCACCATTTGTTATGTATTGCTGGTAACTGGGTGGAGCATCAACATGGAGAGAAGGCAATACATGTAGGTCAGGTTACATGACTGAGAAATGTGAAATTCTATGTAGACAAAATTGTGGGTAACCATACTAAAACTGCACATGGAATAATATCATTCTTCAGTGATCTGCGTGGTAGTTGTACTAGAGATTGTGTGAGGTCACCATGCTAAAAGGAGGCTTCAGTGGTTGCAGTGATGATCAGCAAAAGAAGCCAAAGAAGCAGGATAAATCATATAATGGGGGTAGTAAGGGGTGCAAAAGGAAAAAGCATTGGATTATAAAGGTTCTTACTAGACAGGCTGTCTGGGCAACTATATAAAGCCATGCCATGCAACCAGATAGGTTTATTAGGCACATGTGACACTCCAGTTAGTTAAGACCACACTCTTTACCCCACGATTACATTTGAATTATATCATTTCACATGCATTGGAAGCTTATTTCATAGCTGGGAGAGTCTTTGGCTGAAGAACCTATCTTTCCAAGTAGTCTTGTTTATGTTTCAATGAAATGAGGTTTTTAGAGAATGTATTTGTGTTAATTTTTCAGAGGTGCTGGAGGTCTAGTAGGTCAGGATCTTTCATAGCTCAGGTAGTGACCTGGAGATATCCCCATAACAAACTTAGAAAAAGGCACTGAGAGGTAACTTATTTCACCTCACAAAATTTAATCAAGACAAACAAGTAAAGTCCCCATAACAGCTAGTATGACAGAGACAGAAAAAAAGTGAGGAGGGGTAGTCTCTTCTGGCAGATAAGAGAACATACTGTTTTGATTAAAATGTTTCAGTCTTTCTAGTCAGGCAAGGTGTTTGTTGTGGTGCGTTTCCAAAGGTTGGTGGACTGCATGCTCCATTCCAATGTGGATCTAGAGAATGATGACTATGGAAGTCTAATATGGCGATGTGACACATGACCACACAACAGGTTATGAGACAATAATGTTATATTAACCAAAAATGACACAGGCAAGCATGCAGCAACAGAACGAGTAACCAAACACTTTGTGGGAGAAATTATAAAGTAGTCATGTCCACAACATAAAAAGCATTTATTACAACAAAAATAATAAAGGACGCAAAGTTAATAGATGAGATTTTGTTTTTAAAAAGACATTTAATATGAAGTCATTATTAGAGAATCAAAATGTAGAATATAGTGTGTGTGCTGTGTCTTTAAGAAGCTTTTCAAGGTCTGAATGTGCATATAAATAGCAAGTATGTGTTAGCTTCAGTGCCATTTTGAGAGTGCAGCCAGAGAGTGAGCATGTATGAGTGTGATAGCTAGTTTGTTTATAAGTTTATCTAAGTTAAAGTTATTAACCCTCAATCCTAATGTGTTTGTACTCCATAAGGGTGCTTGAACAGAACCTACAAAGCCTCGTCTATTTTAACCTGACTAGATGAGTGACACCAAGAATGGTGAATAACAAATTGGATACTTCTAAATTTAAGGGGACTTCCCCATGTTATTCATGTAAACAATGTGGGTTTATTAATTGCTGACCCTATATTACTATTTAATCATCTCAACAAGAATTTTACCATCAAAGGTGGATTTACATGTAATTCAGTGGGAGTGGTTTATGTAGTAAGCTACTCTATCTGCAAAAATGTCTATATGGATAAGACCACTAAAAGACATTCATGGTGTATTTACAAACACAATTTAGCTACCAAAAACAATGATGATCAGAATGCCTTAAACAAACACTCCACTGTTTGTGTTTATATTAAAAAAATCTGTGTTCAAAGAAAGATGAGATTTTTGGTGGATATCAGAGGAGGTGATTACAATATTCTTAAGATTAAGGAAGTACATTAGCAATTAGCTTTAGCTACTGATATGTCCCCAGGTGTTAATGAAAGTATTAAGCACATTTTGAAACAAAAAAATAAATAAATACATTTTTATTTATAAGTGGTAAGCTGCGTGCTTATGGTGATTTATACAGGTACTTGCATATCCTTTGCCATTTAAATATTTTCATACTTTTTTACATTATATGTTACTTAGGGTCATAGGTTCATAGGTTCATAGGTTGGTACTGAGCTATCTGCCTGAAGGCATATATTATCCCAGCCACGTTGTGCGGTATTCACCGCCCCTTTAGTAGTTCCCTAGACCGTTGTACTAGCAGCTAGTACCCTTGGCCCCTATCTAGTAGTGCTGTTGGTGTGATCCCCAGTGTGAACTTTCTGTTACCCATCCACTCATCAAGGTTCCTCTTGAAGAATGATAGTGAGGGGCTCTGTCTTATGTAGATCGGGACCCTGTTCCATAGTAAGGGAAGTCTCTGCGAAGGAAATCTATCCCTCCAGCATGTTCTATTCATTGTTGCATTGAGGTTTATATCCCTAGAGCGTGTAGCTCGAGTAGATTTGGTTTTGCTAAGATGGAGCATGTTCAACAATTCTGGGTTGGACATGGCTCTGTACGTTAGACAGAGATTGCCTCTGAGAAAGCGGTATGCAACAGAGAACAGTCTTAGCTTTTTCAATCGTGCTGCATAGGGCAACTGTTTGAGGCCAGTAATCCTCTTGGTTAGGTACCTCTGTGGTCTCTCCAGCTGCTGGAGATGTCTAGCCAGGTACATTCCAACTGGTGCATTGTACTCAATAATGGGTCTGATGAGGGAGGAGTAGAGGGGCACCATTACATCCTTAGATCTTGATGCGAACCTTTTTGTGATCAGATGGGTCACATAGAAGGATTTTCTAACCACTTTGGTAACATGGTTATCAAAGGAAAGCTGACTATCTACTTGGGTCCCTAGATCCCTTATTTCTTCTTCAGATTTCTGGGGATTACCACCTATGTTGTAGTTTGCTGGTACTCTGTTTTTTCCAAAGGGGATTACTACGCATTTTTTTGCATTTAGCTTGAGACCATGGCTTTGACACCATGCATCAGTCTCATTTAGGCCCTTCTGGAGGATCTCCATGTTGGCTGGAGACTCTATTATAGCACCCAGTTTGCAGTCGTCCGCAAACTTAGTCAGCCACAGCCCTTCCGTGGTTGCCTGTACTTCTGAGAAGTATATGCTAAACATTGGTTTATATTTTTCATATAGTTTTAATACAATGCAATTTGTGCTACTTATTTCTAATTTTATTGGCTAATTTGATCAGGGAGTCTACATGTTTAAAATGGAGGAATGTATTTAGTATACATAGTTCTGATGAAGTTCCAGTGTATGTTTGGGATGAAAGTGTTAAACTTGTAAATTTCTTCAAAGATAATTTTCTCTTGCTTACGGAAATGCTAGATACCCAACCACCAACTCTGTTCTAGGTATGGGTAACTTTGGAAGGAAAACATACAGTGGATTGTGTTAAGCCAGATACATGAAGATTGATGTAAAACATACAATATTAACACATAAATGAGAGGCTAATGAGAAGTCATTAAAGAACAGCAAATACTGGAGAGCTAATAAAAGGCAATTATGCAAATTGTTCCAAAGCCTGGCTCTTTAGTACATGCTATTGATTTCACACATGGAACATGAAGAAGACTCGCAGAAAAGCTAAGAAGGGCTCTACAAGTGCTGATCAAGAGTCAGCTGGCAACACTCTTAGCTCAATAAAACATCCTGGTAAGAAAGTGGTATAGGAGAATTGATGGCTGCATGCCATACAAACTTACAACAACTTGCTCTAAGACTAAGTAGCAAGGCGGCTGTACCTGCAAGACAAATGTTGGACCAGATCCTTAAATGAAGAGGAATGGACAAACAGCATCTTGTCCAGGGGTAAATGATTAAGCAGTTCTGTACCCCAAGATAGATGATAGAACAAACCTTTCATTCTATATCTATAAGCAATGTAAACACTGCATCTTCAAAGCCCATAGTGTAAAACTCCTTTGAGGGGTTATGTTAGCCAGTAGTCAGTTCTAGCTGGGACACACAGAGGAGATGGTGAGGTCCAAAGTAAGCGCTCACAGAGGCTAAATTTATGAAGCAGTAAACAGAACGCACTGATAAAAAAATAAAATGATACGTTTAGAAGAATTTCTGAAAAAATGTGCAGTACATTACCATGTATAACAAAGTGCTAATACTGAATACTTACATATGAATATCTGGCGCTCAAGGACAGTAATGTCTGCATCAACTGACAATCTTTGAAAATGTAGTTATGGAATATATAATATATGCAAGGGCATACAGCAAGAGTTTATATTTGTCTTCTCCCATATGTTAAAATGTGAGAGGAAAGAAATGCAGATTGTTTAATTTAAATTATATATGCATGACATTTTTTTGGTCACCTTAATGTAAAAAATCTATGCATTAAGTAAAAGGCTCATTGCATCTCAATTCTGGCTTTGAAAATTTATTACGTATTTTTCAGAGAACTTATGTTATATAAAAAAGAAAACAAAGAAAATTCAGTACATGCAGGATGAAACAAAGTAAGCAAAATAATTGCATCCTTTAATGTGAGAAGAAAACACAAACCACAAAGAGAAAAACAGGCCCATGTGTGTGTGCCCACACATGCACACACACACACACACACACACACACACACACACACACACACACACACACACACACACACACACACACACAAAAGCATTTCTTTTGCCACCATAGTCCCTTTTCTGAAGTATATTAACTCTACACAGTCACACAAGAGTGAAGAAAGACTACAGATACCACAAGAATGAAAAACTGATTTGCTCATTTTCTGTGACATTGTTCTGCAAAAAAATCAAAGCTCTCAAACCATACCTGCTGATTAAAAAGAAAAGAAAAAAACAAAGGTCTTGCTACCAAACACAAATTTATTACAGACAGAAGACATGATAATTAAAGAAATAGATTGATTTATAGATTGATAAATAGATAGATAGATAGATAGATAGATAGATAGATAGATAGATAGATAGGTAGACAGATAAAGCAGAAATAGCAATAGTCACTGTCAGTGAACCTTAGGGCTTGTGTGCAATATTTACAGACTTGAACAAAGTGAATCCAGTGCTGTGCTTGCCTTGATTTGCCATTTCTCCTAGTTTATTAAATTTTTCTTTATTATTTTATTTTATTTTTTGAATCCCTTTGTAGAAATATACTTATAGGTTTTAATACCTCATTTTAAGTATTGTACTGAACAACACTCAGAATTTTCAAGTGTGTATTTTGCTTTCCCAACACCATCATTGCAACTAACACCTTTCTGAATTTTCTGGCTTTGTTCTTCAGATTCACATTTACTTTTTCTCTCCTCTGAACAATGAAAGTCAACATTTTAAATCCAATCACATCATATGAAACGCATTCTATGCAGATTTAAAAACAATAACCAAAATTATTGTGTATCAATGAAGGAAGCTGGTGCATATAAATAAATAAATGAACATGAAGAAAACATGTATTTTAAAATGTATTAGTACTGAGTGATTTCATGTCTGCCTGAGACTTCATCAGAATAAAATTAGCAAGCATCCACAATCATATACATCTATATATCTGCATCTGTCTATCTATAGACACACACACACACACACACACACACACACACACACACACACACACACACACACACACACACACACGCACACTAAAGAACTTGACCTATTATTCAGTTTCCTATAAACTAAAGTTAACTGAATTAATGATGTCTTTTGAACATACACTGTAACTTCTAGTATTAAGAACTACATTTTAACAATTAAATGAACTACAATACATATAGTAAATAAATAACCAAAAATGCACCTCTACGCAATAAAAACATCATGATACAATTAAAATGAACAATGCTTTGTAAATAACAAAGGTAGTAAAAGTAGTTAAAACTACCTGAAAAGCAGTCAAATAGTAAAAAAAAAATCAATGCTTCACAACTTTTCAGCCCTTGATTTTAAAACAAGATTGATTGAAATAAGTTCCTTCAACCCAGGTGTGCACTGGCATTAAGTTTAAGTTGCTAAAGAAGCTCCTTAAATTTGAATTAGTTCTGCCAGTCACCATCCCTAGGATTAATGGCAATCTTGTCAAAAATCCCAAAAGTAAAACCTTCAAAGTTGGAACATAGAGAACTAACCTTGCTTTTAGTTTTGATATCATTATTGTGCTCGAAAAATTATTTTCCTAAATGTCCTTTCTGTCTTTCCTATGTAAATTTATGGCCATGTATTACATTTGGCTAAGTAAACTATCCCTGTAGTTGAGCAGTTTCCTTTAATAAATCTGATACTGTTGCAGTTTATGAATAGTTATATATTGCTTATATATTTATTTTAGATCTTTTAATGACATTTAGTTAAAAACAGTTATATTGTATATGTATTGTATAAATTCATAATTCATAATTTAAGGTAGAGTTTATTGTGACAACACCTTTATAATACTTTTTCATTTTTTTTAAAAAATTGTATTAATATAGTGCATTAAAACTTTGTATTAATGTTTTTAGCAATCACCAGATGTACAGGTTTTATATTATAATATTATAATAGAACACTTGCCCTGTGTTCGTATTTTGATCAGGGCAAGTGTATAGCCCTTTAAACAAAACAGCTAAATTTGGGGCCAAAATCCTTTTAAATAGGATTATTTTATGTAAAAATCTGGTTTTGAGGAAGTCTGCTATGTCGCAGATGAAAGCGCTTAACCAGATTCATTGATTATTGTTCTACAGTCTTTTTGTGGAGTTCGTTTCTTTTTGGAGTGTTATTCAGTGTTTAAATAAAACGTAAAAAAGATTTTCCCGGTGTCCGAGCCTTGGTGGATGCGGCTGTTTGATCTCTTCTTCTGGGTTTATTTTATTTAATCTTGTCAAAAATCCCAAAAGTAAAACCTTCAAAGTTGGAACATAGAGAACTAACCTTGCTTTTAGTTTTGATATCATTATTGTGCTCGAAAAATTATTTTCCTAAATGTCCTTTCTGTCTTTCCTATGTAAATTTATGGCCATGTATTACATTTGGCTAAGTAAACTATCCCTGTAGTTGAGCAGTTTCCTTTAATAAATCTGATACTGTTGCAGTTTATGAATAGTTATTCAGCCTGAATAATGTATTTGCAGTGTTTACAGTTTCTGCATTTCCCTGTTCTCCCATTAGTAATATATTATTTATTCATTACCCCATGTTCAAAAAAACTCTTCAAACTCTTTGAAACATTGCTAACTATTTTAGGTTGACTCCCTACTATTGTATATATGTAAGGGTTAGATCTGAGAATGTCCCAGTTCTTCTCAATAATAGAGCTAATGCCACAAAATTCTTTATTAAATTCTAATGCCATAACTGTTCCAAAGGTGAGGTGTTGTCATCACCTTGTTTACTTAAGCCTATAACCAACACAGGTTTAAATTTATGTTCCCTACTTTCCACAACTTCACTTATCACCTTCTCAACCATATGTCTTGGATAACCTCTGTTATAGAAGATGTTTTTAATTTGATGATTTCTTCCAAAAATGTATCCATGTCAGAAACCATTCTAACCATCTGATGGCTTGCTCCCTAACCAAACTGACCTTCTGGTGATGTGGATGTGAACTTAAATAGTATAAATAGGTTTTATTATACATAGGTTTTCTATAAATTCTAGACCGGAATCCTTGATCTGCTTTGAAAATTATAATGGCTAAGTAATTCATATGAGAATTGTTAAATAAATAAATAATCCTTAGAAATACTGTTTTATTATTTAGACACTCAATAATACTACTTATACATTCTTCTGGACATGACCATAAAATAAAAATATCATCAAGGTAATGTAGGTATAGTTTACAAAATTTTAAAAATTCACACTGAAATACATGTAAAAGTTCCCATGCATGTAAAACAACATTGGTGAACATAGGGGTGCATGCTGAACTCATCACTATGCCAGAACATGTTTAAAGAGTTCACCCTTAAAATACATAAAATTGTTTTCTAGCACAATCAGCATACAGTCCTCAACTAGTTTGATGTTGTCACTGTTTAGAAATTGTATCTTTACAGTCCCCTTATCGACCAACTCCATGAGGAGGTTGCATAAAGGGGGGAGGTTGGCATAATGGTTAAGGTGTTTACCTTAAAGACACAAGGTGCAGGGTTTGATTCTCACAGGTGGTAATTGGCTAGGCTTAAAATGGCCCCCAGGGCAGTTAGCCTAGAGCCAAATCTATGAACCTTCCTGAATAGGTATATTGGAAAAAGGTTTGATGATGTCAGCTGTCAGAAACCCAATATTACTCTTCCACAAGGTATTTTTAAGCCTCCCTAAAAAGTCCCAGTATTCTTTCAGAAGAACACTGTCCATGGAGAATAATGGCTTTAATAGCCTATCAATAAGTACTCCTATGGCACTGGTTTTGGGCCCATATGCTGATACAATAGGCCTAAAGGGGGGATTTAATATATTTTGTGAACCTTGAGTATACCAAAAAATTGTAGTAATAATTACATTTTTTTCTTTAAAAAATTGTATCAAAATCTATTCTTCTATCAGTCTCAAGGTCCTCTAACTGGTAATCTATTCTTCTGCAGGCTATATTAATCTGGTTATTTAACACCTGTTGAGTATTGCTACCATGGCCCCTGCATATTTGCGAGAATCAAAATGGACCATACCACCAATATTTAAAAATAACTTTGTATGTCTTAAGACTATGGAAATTCAAATGGGCTTCACTTTTGTTTCAGTTTCTATCTGTCGGCTCATAACATTTTAATTCTCCCCTTTCCAGTCCCTATAAAATAAATAAATAAAGCACTGCAGTTGAATGCAGTAATATGTCAGCATTTATCTGTAGCCAGGATTCAGAAGCAGGCCCAGCTGTGAATGGTAAGACTGTGACAAAAAGGGCCTGTTAGTATAACTGCAGAAGCCAAAGATTCAGAGGCACATTTCCATAGTGAGGAAAGGTCTCATTATAAGATTACTTATGTGTCTCTGAATCACTCAGTGATTACCATAATGCTAACATGCCCTTTTATGTTGCCCTTATGGTAATCCGTGCTGTTGGGTGATGCATCCTGTTACAAAGGCACTCTTATTCATTCCTCCACACCTACATACACACGCCTAAACTCATATACCCCCAAATACACACATGTACACCCCATCATACCTCTTACCTGTCTCTGAGTCTAAAAATGTCCTTGATTTTTTTCTCTTATTTTTCCATGTCCCTTGTAAATTCTAAATGATTTTGGTCATTCAGTATTGCCAGGCATTATATTTTTTCGATTCTTATTGCACAGATAATGTATCACAAGGCAAGATCTGTTGCTCTATTACTTTTTAAGTGGATTAGCGTGATATGCAGAAAAACTCCCTGGTGTCATCTATTGTCCCTTACTCCCTTCTGACTTGAACATGGCCCCTATATATTACACACCATTACAGTCAGTCAGTAATACCAAACATTACAATTTCCTACTTTTATTATATCTCCTATATGAGTCATTCTGCAAAACCTGAATTCTGTTAACTTTTTAAGTAGATTTGGTTAATATGAAAGAGTGTGCCTGGTATCTAGTGTTCTGTCCATAAGTAACCAGTTGTTCCAGTAAAATTTTATGCAGATTCAGGTCAGCATTCATACTTCTACATACACACACACACACACACACACACACACGCACGCACGCACGCACAACGCACACACACAAGTACACAGATTCCCCATCACTACCTACCCACAAAAGTCCCCCACACTTGCCACTAACATGATCTCAGCCATTGAAAGTAATGTGTAAATCTGAACTTATGGCTGAGTTAAGCACTGCAGTTGGTAATAAGGATTTATGCAGTTAAGCAGTTCTATGAATCTCAAAGCTGTGTAAAGCACTTACCTCAGGCATTTCTGGAGGAGCAGCATATGGCTAATTACCATATGCTGCTCCCCTGGAATGTTTCATTAACATTTGCGATAGAACAAAGAGAGAGCCCACTATTGTACTGCACCTCTTTGAGGTAAGTACTGAGGTAGAGCTTTTTTAAGAATCAAAAACCCTTACTGTCATTAGCAAAGGTGATAACTTTTCTAAATCCTTGTCAGTGTACTTCTTACTGTATTGCTGTCAAAAGAATTTTGGTAACTACTAAAATGACTAACACACAATGTGTTTGCTTTGTCAAGTCAAAAGGAAACAAAAAAATATATATTTAACATAAGCTGAATCATAGCCGGAATTAGGCATAGGCCAACTAGGTGGCCGCCTAGGGTGCCGGTCTAGCGGGGGTGCTTTTCCAGTAATCTGGATGGTGTAGGTAGACCAGGATGTGGGTAAAGGGTGGTGTTGAGGGGGGGTGCTGTGGAGACCTTTTGCCTAGGGCACCAGTTGACCAAAGCCTGGTCCTAATAATAGCATTTGCTTTAAGACTCACATTATTTTTTATTCCCATTTCATAGGTTCATAGGTTCATACTAGGATATCTGCCCTGGGGCAATTATAAGCCTAGCCCAATTCTGTATGGCTTACGCCACCCCTTGATTTGAGTATACTGTGCCCTTTTTAAGGTTTAGTTTACTGTGCCTCTGTCTAATAGTGACACGGGAGTAATCCCTGGGACAAACCTACGATCCCCCATCCACCTATCGAGATTCTTCTTGAAGAGATTCAGTGAGGTGCTCTGCCTCACATGAATTGGAATTCTATTCCAGAGCGAAGGGAGCCTCTGGGTTATGAACCCGTCCCTCCAACAAGTTCTATTTATTTCTGTGCTGAGGTTCAAGCCCCTCGAGCGTGTGGATCTAAGGGATTTAGATTTACTGAGGTGGAGCATGTCCATTAATTCTGGATTTGACATAGCTTTGTATGTCAGGCATAGATCGCCTCCCGCCTCGAAGTAGGTGGTATGCAACTGAGTAGAGCTGGAGTTTTTTTAACCGAGCAGCATATGGCATCTGTTTGAGACCCTTGATCCTCTTGGTGAGATACTTTTGGGGTCTTTCTAATTGCTGCAGGTGTCGGGTAAGGTACATCCCAAAAGGGGCATTGTATTCTATGATGGGCCTGATGAGGGATGAATAAAGGGGCACGATTACCTCTCTTGATCTAGATGTGAAACCCTTCGTGATGAGGTGGGCTATGTAGAAGGTCTTTCTAACCACTTTGGCAATGTGGTTTTCAAAGAAGAGATTGCTATCAACTTGGGTCCCCAGGTCCCTAATAACTTTCTCTGTACTTAATGGGTTTCCACCTATGTGGTAATTTGTAGGCACATTGTTTTTGCCAAAGGGTATGACTATACATTTTTTGGCATTTAGCTTTAAACCATGGCGCTGGCACCAGTTATCTGTCACTGTGAGACCTTTTTGAAGGATGTTTGTGTCAGCTGGAGAGTTGATTATGGCGCCCAGTTTGCAGTCATCTGCGAACTTGATGAGCCATAGTCCTCCCACGTTTGCCTGTACCTTGGAAAAGTATATACCGAACAAGAGTGGTCCCAGGACAGAACCCTGTGGGACACCACTTGTGACCGGTTTCGAGTCTGACATGGCTCCAGCAACTCTCACTCTGTGGGTTCTGTCTTTGAGCCAGTTTGTGACCCATCTTGTGACATAGGGGTTTATATTTAAGCTGGATAGCTTATCTATGATGCCCAAGTGGGGTATTGTGTCAAATGCCTTTGCAAGGTCCAGATAGGCTGTGTGGACTACCTTCCCTTCATCTATGGCTTTGGTGACTGTTTCAAAGAAGTCAACCAGGTTCAAAAGGCAGGATCTGCCCTTGACAAAGCCGAACTGGGTAGGATCTAGTGTCTGTAGGTCCCCAATGTCTTTGTTTATGAGCTCCATGATGATCCTCTCCATAGCCTTGCAGACTAAGCTAGTCAGGCTTATGGGGCAATAGTTTCCAGGGTCCGTAGAGGCTCCACCTTTGTGGAGTGGGACCACTGTTGCTGTACGCCATTCTGTGGGCACATATCCTGTAGTGAGGCTGAGATTGTATAGCTGTTTTATTTGAGGGATTAGTTCCTCTTGGAGTTTATGTAGGACGCAACCTGGGACGCCATCTGGTCCCATGGAAGCAGTGTTTTTTTTCTTTGGAGAGGGCAGTCTTCACCTGAGCAGAAGATATGTTTGGGAGACAGCCCTCTGCCGGGATAGATACTTGCTCTTTTGGGGGGGAGTGGGTGGAGAAGTTTGCACTGAACCTGTCTGCCAGGATATTGGTGATGTCTGTGGGTTCAGTGTATTTTTTGACATTTAGAATCAACTCAGAACAAGTCTGGGAGTTGCATCCCAGGTTTCTAACATAACTGAAAAAAGCCTTATGATTGTCTTTGGTGTCCTGTGCAGTTTTTCTCTCGAAGCTGGCCTTGGAGGATTTTATGAGGGATTATAATTTTTTGCTAGTACTGATCAGAGATGCCTTCCCTATTAGGGATTTTGCTCTATCATGTAGTAGCTTCCTCCTTCTGTTGTACAGTTTATTTATGGCAGGGGTCCACCAGACTGGACGCCTGCCTTTGGATGATTGGGTCTTGATTTTGTTTGGGATATCATGATCCATGCATTCCTGGAGATGTCCGTAGAATGCGTTTATATAGGATTCTGCAGTTTGAGCCATAGTTTCCCTGGCCCTGGGGCCTTGAAGGATTCCACTTTGGTTTTGAGAAGTGAGAAGTTCGCTTTTGAGAAGTTTTTCACTGTGGTTTTCTGGGCTGGGGGTGGGGTCGGGATGTGGACATCCAGTGAAATTAATTTATGGTCTGATCTTACCAATGAGGGATATACTTCTGGTGTGGAGCATAGAGTCCCCATGTTGGTAATAATCAGGTCTAGTATGTTGTCCCCTCTTGTGGGAGTGGTGACTAGTTGTTCCATAGCATTTGAGTTTATAATTTCCAGGAACCTTTGGGCTAAGGTGCTGGGGCTTGAGTAGTGCTCCCAGTCAATGTTTGGGTAGTTGAGGTCGCCCAGTATAATGGTGTTCAGAGAGATCTTCATGTTCTCCAGTGTTTTCAGGAAAGCCGAGTGGGATTCCTGACTTTGAGAGGGTGGTCTGTAGGATGCTATAAACTGAAAAGCAGTCTTGCCCACTGTTAGTTGCACATGGATGGTCTCCGATACTTCGTGCAATGCCACTAACCTGGAGGTGTGGATATCCTTGATAAATATGGAAACTCCCCCTCCTTTTGTGGTTCGGTCCGGGTTTTGGGGCCGAAAAGCATGATATGAGGTATAGCCTGGTAGTGCTGGGGTGCTCTCTGGAGCCTTGAACCAGGTTTCTGTCACTACACAGATATCGATGTTCTCCATACTGAGGAGAGCTTCGAGTGCATGCATCTTGAGGTTAAGACTTCTGGCGTTTAGCAGCATTACCCTTAGTTTCTTGTTCCTTGTGCTGTCTATGGGGGTGGGTTTGACTTTTGAGCCTTGCCTAAAAAAGGCACTATGGGGGTGGCAAGAACCTTTGCCAATATCCGAAAGCCCAGTGGTGACAGGTGCAAGCTGTCCCTAGCGAAGCAACATGGTTTGTCGAGCATGTCATCCCAGGATGACAGACACTGGATTGCCTTTGAATGACACCAAAATTTTAGCCAATTGTTAAAATCGATCATTTTGTCTTTGTACTGTGGCATCATTCTAGGTGAGGGTAAGATGCTGCTCAAGGTCAGGGTCATACCAGCCTGGGCTACATGATCAGAGAGCTCCTCTATGTCTCTTTTCATGTAGTCCAGGGAGGTACATCTCAGTTCATTCACACCAGCATGTACAATGACTGAGTCATATTTGTATTTGCTTTGGAGTGACCTGAGTGCTTGTGTTATGTGGCGGATCCTAGCACCTGACAGGCAGCTCACCGTGACCTTCTCTTTATTCAGCCTGGTGAGCGGGACATCAGTGTGTCTGACAATAGAGTCGCCTTTTACAAGAGTATCAGGTGTGTTATTCAGCCTTAAGGGCTGTGGCTGCTTGGTACACTGACTTTGTGGGTTATGTGTTGTGTGTGTTTTGTTTTGAGGTAGCGTTTACTTGGATGTCTGCTTTGGAGGTCTCTGTTGCTTAGGTAGATTTTTATTTAGAGCCTCCGAGTATGTTTTTGTGTATTTATGTGTTTGGTTCACTGATGTGGTGGGACTATGTGATACTGGAATTGTGTTGTGTGAGGTTACCTTCTCCTCCTGACTGGTTACACCAGTTTTGAGATGAGAGAGCTCAGCCTCCAGTTTGGCTAAATAGTTGCATCTCTCACATATATTTGAACCTGTTTGGAGGAGGAGAGGGTTGTCCGTGTACATGAGACAGTTGTAACATTGCCTCAAAATTCACAGATTCACAAGCTGGACTGGAGAGGAAACCATTGGCTGACCTTTGGACATGCTAGAGTAATATAGGGAAACTGAATTTAAGACGGACCAATAGAGGACATGGTAATCGTAGAGAGTATAAGAGTAAGTAGTGCTTATGGTTTAATAGTGCTAACTTGTAGGATTACTTAATTGGACCAGTGAAGGGCCATAGAATGAGAATATGGTGTTTAAATTGAGAGATAGAGCAGTTCTAAGGGAAAAAGTGAAGAGCAGACTTTGTGGAGCCAGGAATAGTTTAAACCCAATTAGGTGGCGCTGTCCGCTGTTGCTCTATGCACAAAAACGCGCAAAACCGCGCAAAAGAGGGTTTTAAGAGACGAAGATGAAGGAGTTTTGGAATTGACCAAAATGGCCAATAAAACTACAGTTTCAAGTCAGTAACCACTCCCACAGGGGCAGGCAGGCTGCTCAATGTTTTTCACTGCCACTGATCAACAGAGAGACTTCCCTTTAGCCCTAGCAAAAAATGGCCTCACAGAAACTTACAAACAGTTTAAGAACAGCAAGCCTGTAACTGAACTTTTTTAAATCTCAGAAAAGTGGGAAAAAAGCAAGATTTTTTTGTTTTTTTGTTTTTTCAGAGATAGCCGAGGTTCACAAGTATCAACAAGTTATAACAGTGCAGTAAATGACCCCACACAAGAGTGACAGGCCAAAGACAGATAAAATGCAAGTTTTGAGAAAAAAACGATTTTAAAAATAAGTGCAAACAGGAAATTCAGTAAACAGCTGTAGGTTGTGCTCTAAATACAGTTACTAATGCAGAAATCAAGTTTAACAAGCCAGAAAATGCTCAAAATAGGCAGCTATGCAGAAAAACCTAGCAAATAAACATAAAATAAAATATTGTTAGTATTTAGATGGTAGTTTCTACACGTCCATGCAGATCTGTTCCTTGCAAAGTTCTTTAGACAAATCCCATTCAACAGATGGAAAGAACAGTGCAGCTGTGCTAAATTGAAGAAACAGGAAAAATGTTTCCTCTGTTCCAGTCAGTGGCTTGATCTCATCGCTTAATATATGGTATTTCCCTCCTTGTTATTTTTCTTGTTTCTGTTTAAGTCGATCACTTATTTCATATAAAAATATTTCATTTCACGCACTAACTCTCTAACTCTGACCTGCCCCTCCTTCATTATTAATCAGTTATTACTCATTTTAAAGTTATTCATCACTAAATTCCAAGGATGTCATACAGAAGCAAAACTGACTATTAATCTATAGCTAATTACATAATGTGTAAGTTAACATCCAGTGCTGCTGTTATGGATTCTTCACTATCATTGCTTTTCGAGCCATATAATGATGATATTAAAGTGTGTCAGTGAGCAGACACTGGCTGTTTCTTTGTGTGAGGGTTTAAGGCAGGATGGAAGCTGAAAAAGAAAAATGATCACTGTACATCAGGGGCCATAAAAGCAGAAAAGTTTTGCAACTGCTTGCCTGTGTGATTCATCATCAAGATTAAGGCCAATTTTACACAAGACACCATCTGAGACAGAAAGTGGTCTGTGAGGATGATGCCAACTCTGTGGGAACTTGCTATCATCAGTCAAAGTTGGTACATAACACAGTAGTACAATACCAATTTACTGCCAACAGTGGTTGTCTGGTGCAAAAATATAGCTTCAGTTTATAGCTGTGCATACTGCTGTTTTCCATTTCAACCTCATTATTTAATAGATGAAGTGGGAGTACTTATACTGTAATCAAGATAACAAACACAGCGTTGGCAGAAATTATGCCACTGCATCTATGAATTGAACCCAGTTTAGAAACATGGACAGCATTCATCATTATGTATTTACACAAATCAATTATAGTCAGTTTCTACCAAATTCAAAATATGCATCAAATAATAAAAACAACACTGTTCATAGGGTAGGGATGATTTGCTTACAGGTGGTAAGAACAATACCTGAATTACCTGATATTATAATACTTTTTTTTTTATTTATTTAGCTTTAAAAGTCAACAGTCTCTTGACTTAATATTTGATTTTCTCACAGTGTGAATACAAGATTCAAAACTTCCATGACACATACAAACTGTAGAAGTAACACAAATGAAGGCAAACTGATCCACTCCTAAGTATTTATTTAGCACTTTCGTTTATAAAACACAAACTTCCTCAGAATAAACACTTAAAAATAAGTTTTTATTCTGAGGAAGTTTGTATTTTATAAACGAAAGTGATAAATAATTACTTGGGAGTGGATCAGTTTGCATTTTACCTTCATTTGTGAATACAAGATGTTACACAAATGTGTGATAAAACAGGCAACTATGCAACAAGACTGCACATAATTTGTATACCCCAAGTAGACTCCAAAGAATTTTTCTTCATGTAGATAACAAAAGCTGGAGGTGTGATGGGGAAGAAAGAGGTAATTGGGAACATATTTTCTGAGAGTGTAATGAGTTGGCAGACTTTAACGATTCCCTGCAGACTGCTCTGTCAGAGAAAGAGAAAATGTGTGTAACTAAGGAAATAATTTTTTGAGCTATGGTACAGAATTGGGGTTGCCTGTACATAGTAAGGCCTTGCTGATTCTAATTATGGTGGCAGCCATAAAAAGCAATTATTAGAAAATGGAAATCAAAGTCTAAACTAACTTTATTAGAAGTAGTGAATATAGTAACACAGATAAAACAACTGGAATAGGGATCTTTACAAAAGGGTAGGAGCAAATTACATAGGAAAAAATGGGAATTGTGGAAACAATACATGCAGAGGAGGAAAAAGGTTTAAAAGAAAGAAGGATTTGAATGAGCTATGTAATGTTTGACTGACAATGACTGGATAGATTATAAGTGATGTATAGGCCTCACAGTAAGACGCTGTCCGGTTCGATTCTCAGCTAGAGCGTCTTCTGCGTGGTGACTTGCGTGAATGGGGGTACCTTCGTTGAAGGTTGTGCATCAGGGCTGGTAACTCGGCATGTAAAAATCAACAACCAATCATTAGCGGACCGGAGTTCTGCTGTGGCGACCCCTAACCGGGAAAAGCCGAAAGACGCAAGCAAGCAAGAATTATGTCAGTATGGTTTGTGATGTATAATGTTTGCAACTAAAACTATGTAATATGGTTTGTTTTCATTTATATAAATGTATGATTGCCTATATCATACATAATAATTTAATAAAGATGTTTCTTGTTTAAAAAAAAGTTACACAAAACAAAAAGCAAAAAATAACTAATTATGCATACATAAATCTTAAAAATAACTAAGCTGTTTGGTTTGCTCACTAAAAAAAACTTGGGGGGATCTCATGCTTTGTATTTCTATTAAGTTTTACTGGGCAGAGGCTGCCATAATAAAATATTAGAGCTCTGTAAAATTTAATTTTAATTATTTATGTGTTACCTGGGTTAGACAGCTATGCACAAAGGGAAACCTACAGATACTTGTTGTTTTGCTCAGATCTGCAATACTGAAAAAGAAAGCAATCAGATATATGATTCTGTAGTAATCAAACTGCTAGAGCTAAAGCATTAAGTAATTAAATCTGTAATTCTAGTGTTGTACTGTTCACCCTGTGTCTTGTCAGAAATTCAGAAAAAAATATACAGGTTTCCATAAATGTCCACCACGGCAGTAAAACTTAATAGCAAAATCAAAACTTTAATGAAAAGAATATAACATAAAATAAGCAGTCCTCAGTCTTCTGATAAGCACTTTCGGCAAATAAGCCTTCCTCAGATCATATGAAAAGGACTGTTCAGCTTTTGTATTTATAAGGCATCACAGCCATTCCTCATTTAGTTCTCTGACACACCCTTGTTGCAAACCAAAAGGAGGCCAGCTAGCAGAGAGGTATAATTTCCTTCATTGTAATTAAAGGGGCAGTGCTTCTCTTTACTATAGGATTGTATATGAGAAAACTAATAGCTATGGATGTGAATACATTATATGAATGAAGCAACATTCAAGTAAACTTGCTAATCATATTCCTTCTATTCTTAAGCGCAGGTTTTAATGGCACAATAGTATTCAAGCCTGGTGATCTGTTTGCTCTTAAATTAATTATCCAGCATGTTTCCCTTAGCTCTGTGCGATTATGAACATCACCTCCTCTTGTTGTCTGACAGACTGCCTCTATGGCCTTAAATACAAAGTAATGAGAAGGATACTGTGCTACCTGGGCTGCTAAGGCATTATTGGGATCTTTCTGTTTGATGTCCCTCAAATGTCTGAGGATACGTTCCTTAAGACGTTGATCTGTTTTGCCAACATAGAAAGCACTACATTGGCAGAAAGTTGCTAAGTATATGATGTGGAAACTAGTACAATCAGCATAGACATTAAAATTGTACTGTTGCCTGGAGTATGGATGTACAAAAACATTGGAGCTGTCAATGGAGTTGCAAGCTTTGCATCTTAAGCACTTGAAAGTGCCCTTTCTATTAGAATTGGGCCTATTTCTTTCAAATCCATCTTTGTTGCAAATGAGACATTTCAAATTCTTCTTATTCTTGTATAGGAATCTGGGCTGTTTACCTACAATGTCTCTTATTTTGTCATCAGTTGTCAATACTGGCCAAAACTTCCTAATAACTTCACATACTTGCTTATTGTCAGCAGTGTATGTTAACAAGCATTTAAGTTGCTGTGATTGAGTTTTAGGATCCAGGCTCTCATGATGACTCAATGTGGGTTCAGAGAAGTAGGGACATCCCTTTCCTCTGCTTAATTCCTGTGGATCATGCTTCAATCTTAGATTCTTTCTTTTATAGGATCTTTTACTTAAATGTGTCTCAATAGTTTGCTGTTCTGCTACAAAGTCTTCATTTTCAGTACATAATCTTGAGGTTCTTAAGATCTGATTCTCAAAGATGTTATCAAAAATATGTCCCGGGTGCATACTCCCCCTATGCAGATAATGATTTCTTCAGGTTTCTTTTTTATGAATTCCTGTACTGATACCTCTATCAGGATGCAGGTGAATCTTTACATCCAGAAATTCTATGGTCTCTGAAGAATGTTTAACCACAAACTCTAGAAAATCAGTGCTCTTGTTGATAAAGTTGACAAAAAGGTCCAGTTGTGTAGAGCTGCCTCTCCAAAGGATAAAGACATCATCCACAAAACGGCCGTAGTACACTAGATATTGTTTACAAGTGCTGGGTATCAGTTCATTATGTTCCCACTCAGCCAGAACCAAATTAGAGTAACTATTTGCACATGGGGTGCCCATAGCCACACCCCATGTCTGCAAATAGAAAGAATCCCCATGCATAAAGATGTTATTTTCCAATACAAGTTCCAGCAAGGAACATATTGGTTCTACTTCCATATCAGGCAAATATCTCACAAGAACTATATGAGTTCTTTGATTGCCCTAAACCTATGTTTCCATACATCAGCGGACTCCCCAAAATTCACAAGGATCCAGTTGACCCACCCCTACATCCCATAGCTTCTGGTAGGGGGTGGGTAACTGAACCTGTTTCCATGTACGTGGAGAATGAATTAAAGAAGGCCCTGCCACTAGCAGGAACTGTATTGAAGGATTCAGGAGATTTTCTGGAAAAACTCTTTGTAGTTACTAAGGACCTCAAGAAATATGAAGATTTGTTACTAGTGACAATGGACATCAAGAGTTTGTTTATGGTGATTCCGAATGACTATGGTCTACAGGCAATAAGATCTTTCCTAGCAAGGAACAGTATGGAAGTAGAAGCAATATGTTCCTTGCTGGAACTTGTATTGGAAAATAACATCTTTATGTATGGGGATTCTTTCTATTTGCAGACATGGGGTGTGGATATGGGCACCCCAATAGTTACTCTAATTTGGTTTAGCAGAGGGGGAACATAATGAACTGATACCCAGCACTTGGTTGGGGTGACTTTCAGCTCAGATTTTGTCAAAACAAGAAATAGGAACATGTGTATCTATTCCTGTTCTTCAGTCCACTTTAAAATATAGCACATTTGCTTACAGAGTTGGAAGGGTATAGAATCCAGTACCTCTTGCTATAAGACAGCTATATTCCCTTACTACATTCAAGCATAGAGTGGACAGCTGGTTCGGTGATGGTGTGTGTAACATCACTATGGTGGCAGACTTCCAGGTGGTCTCATTAGATGCCTTAAGGCAGCATATTAATAACATTGAACATAAACCCAAGGAAATGACTCATATGCCTCTTCAGACTTAAACGTCCAGTAGCTTTCATGATTTACTAGACTGATAATAGCTCAGTCGTTAATGTTTCTGTCTCATATTCAAGGATCTGGGATCAGTCCTCATCTTGCATTACTGTCTATAAGGAATTTATACATTTTCTTCAGGTAACTCTAGTTGTCCCGCTAAAAAATGCTCATTGGACTGGTTACTCAAAACCCTCCAACATGGGAAAAGGGGTTGAGGATGAATGGATATATATTTACATGTATGCTTAATAATAATTACTTAATATATAATTTAATCCTGCTCTTGTGGCTTGCATTAGGGCTGAGAAAGGGTCTGCAATAGACACATTAGCTGATGTGATTAATCTGTAAATTAAACTGACATTCTATTTTAGGGTGTATAAGAAATGAACAATTCTGATAACAGTATGATGGGTCTTACATGTAAATGTTTGCTCTCAGCAGACGTTAAATAGTGGATACTGGTGCAGATATGTTATGTCACAATAACAGCATTTCTGGAGTCTTCAGTTAAAATTAAACTAGATATAGGTTCATAGGTTCATAAGTATTTACTAGGCTAATGACTACAAGGGCCTTTTTAAGCCTAGCCATACACCCCAAATCTCTTCCAAGCTCTGGTACCCTTGATAAGTGTAAACAGAGTCTTGGGAGATGAAACATTTACAAGCAGGGGCCTGGGAGATGAAATATTTACAGGTTGCCTGTGTCCATTAGAGACATGCCCTAAGGAAAACCCTTTTCTCAGAGCTAATTGCCAAAGGTGAATATTTATTATGCTTTATGATATGTTCTGTGAGTTCATGTAATGTCGACCCTAGACAGATAGGTCTTAATCATTGATGGTGACCATTGAAACCTCATTAATATTTCATAATCATGGCTTCCATAAGCTAGGATACTGTACTGTTCATATTTAAATCAAAATGTTGTGTAGCAAATATCAAACAGAAATAAACCTGTGTATGCATGCAGCTTAACCTCATCAATTTATATCAGGATATGTATGGTTAATATACTTCTCACTGATTGTGTCATAAAAACAAAATATAGAATGTGCTGTTTACACTTTCAGAAAGAAGAGAATGAAACTGTGCTGTATATAAATATTTTAGATCATATTTCATTATTTGATTTTGTTAATTCACTTCTGTTACTGTTCTTTCATGAGTTGCTAAACAGGGTCTTCTCCAAGTATCCGAGTGCAAGGCACTCAAAGACCACTGCCCTGATGCCAGGAACTTGATCATCTTGTAGCTGTTAAGGGCTGATACACATGCACAAACTTTAGTAATGAGTTTGGGAACAATGCAACAGCCATATGGAAAGACAGTGGTGTTGCCACACCTTGCCAGAACACATTAGTCAAGTTTAATAAGTGTGCCAGCCATGGGGAGAGAGTGAGGGGTAGAGGGGTGTCAATATAGCTTAGTTTTTTTTAGGCTTGGGGGAAGATTTAGGGTTAGGAGGTGGTAGTGGAATTTTAAGTTTAGAAACAAATGACTGTGATCTACAATGTGCTCTGGAATGATACACTACTGAGTGTCAAATAGATGGGATGAAAATCACCTTTCTGAAATTTGGGGCTTTGTTTCTTCCTTAGAAAATAGGAGGTCATACATGACACACACACTAGTTGACACGTGAATTAGTACTTCCCATCAATTATTTAGTGCATTTATTATACAGTTCAGTATCACTGGTGAGAGTTTGTACTCTGTTAAAGAACAGAAGGATGATACATGCATGTTTTATGACTATAACTGATGAGTTGATAGCTTAAATAATGTCAATATGCTGATATTTCTTCCTGCTTACTGAGTACATCCTATCAAGGAAACCACAGCTTCCCATTCACCCCACCTCAGATTTCAAATGGCAGTAAATTCCACTTGTTTGAGGCATTTCTAGTGAATACCACATCAATAGCTCATTTTCTTTTCTTCTGCACATTAAGGACTGATAAATGAAGGTTCTTAAAATACCTTGTGGTCATTATCCACTCAGAATGTCTGCTAAGTAAGCACAGGGATTTCTACAAAATTTGAAAATAACCCCAATTTGCATTTGAGCTACAGCTTGTAAGATAGTTTGAATAGAGTGCAGGTTCAATACTTTGTTTCAGTAGGTGGTTCCCTAAATTTCAACAAAACGCACATCGACATCCTGTGCCTTCCAGCCCTGCTGCTAATTATATACACTAACTCCAAGATCACACAATCCGCAGGGAAAGGGAATATTCTCCTACCCAGGGATTGTCGATCTTACACACTTTTGACTATCTGTATAATCAAACACATGTGCTCGATTAAACAAAGGTTGAGTGAACACTCCGTTGACCAAACCAATGGAACCCATCTATGTGTGTGTGTGTGTGTGTGTGTGTGTGTGTGTGTGTGTGTGTGTGTGTGTGTGTATGTGTGTGTATATATATATATATATATATATATATGTATGGGTCTAGGACATTTCACTGAATGCACATTTCACTAAAACTCAAATGACTGAACACAAATCACTGAATTCATAATTCACTGAAAACTCAATTCACTGAAACACATTTCACTGAAAGTTACATATCACCTTTTCCTCACTGTAGTACGACCCTGGAGTTAGTTTATATAGTAAGGGGGTGTGGCTGATACCACCCCCCACATCGGGGGGGTGTGAGGGGTGTAGCCCCCACATATTGTAAGTATATATTATGTTCAGAAAACAATAATATATTGGAATTGCAAGTATCCATGTATATAGTTCAAAATATTTAAAATATCTGGGGGACTACACCCCCCACACATCCCCTTACTAGATATAAATGTATATATATATATATATATATATATATATATATATATATATATATATACTAACTCCAGGGTTGCACCACAGTGGGGAAAAGGTGATATATAGCTTTCAGTAAAATGTGTTTCAGTGAATTAAGTTTTCGGTGAATTGAGCTTTCAGTGAAAACTACACATTAATTTGACTTTCAGTGAAATGTGCATTCAGTGAAATGTCCTAGACCTATATATATATATATATATATATATATATATATATATATATATATATATATATAGATAGATATATATATATATATATATATATATATATATATATATATATATATATATAAAACCACAGAAACAATGGCAAAGCACATCAGACATGCAGGCAGATGTCTTCAAAAGGTTGAAACTCTTTAATAGATGCAGAAAAGGTGAGTACTTTCACAAATAAATTGCTTCATCAGACCTCATACCCATAACAATGTCATTTCCTTTTATACATCTTAGCAATCAAATAAACCAATCAGCAATCACTTTATATTCTAAAGCACATCAACCATACAAATACTTCAAATATATATAAAAATATAAAAACATATAAATATAAATAGAAAATAGGAAATATAGAAGATACATATAAAAATGAAAAATATAGAAGATATACATAAAAAATATACATATATATATATATATATATATATATATATATATATATATATATATATATATATATATATATATACTAATGATAATTTCCTAAGTTTCCTATTTCTCAACCTGGCCGTAATGGCTATATGGTCATTAAGCCCTTTGCCAAGATGGGCTCTGAGCCTAATAATCCATCTCAGCTCTTTGTTCTCTGTCTTATTAGAGATGTCACCCAACCTATCACCCTCTAATACAAGCTCCAACACATTAAATCTAAACTGATGAATGGCTCCCATCTCTATGGTTTGTTTAGCTATGGCACTATATGTGTGTCCTCTCTTATAGCAATAGAGTTGGTCTGATCCGTTCACGCAACCATCTAATCATTTTTTCAACATAGAATGAAGAATATTCTACTCCTCTAGCTAGATAAGCAAGATTCCTACTATTGCATTCAGCACTCACTAAATTTAAATATCTTATCTATATCTGGATGTTGAAAATCAGTACCTTCATGTTTGTATTCACAAAAATTACAGTTACCACATCTTATGGTACCTATTCTCAATGATAATTTCTCCTGATATAGGTCGGCCTTAGGATAACAGAGCCTTCGTTTAAGATTTCTCGTATTCTTAAATGTAATAAATGGTCTTTTACCTACTAATTGTGCTATCTGATTATCAGTGCATAAAATCTTCCAATTTCTTTGTAGGATATTCCTTATTGCATCATTATCTCTTCTGAATGGAAAGATGAAGGCGGTCTTCTTATCAGTTCTATTAGGCACATAACTAGATCTAAGAGGTCTCGAAAAATATGGTTTGGCCCTATCATCTCACATCTTAAGGACCTCAAATGCTGTCTCATGAACTTCATGTTCTTGATAGCCCCTGTTCATAAAATCATTAATCGTTTTATTGATTTCCTGTTTTAAATTACTCTCTCTGTCAGTCATCCTGGAGCAACGCATCACCTGACCCTTCAATATATTATTAAATATGTGTGTCGGATGCATACTTGTTCTGTGTAAATAAGAAGGGAGTGAGCAGTCCTTCAAACTTCAAATGTCTATCAGTATGAATATGTCCGTCATCGTCAATGCTTATCAAAATATCTAAAAATTCAATGGTATCAGGGGAACACTTTCCTGTGAACTCCAAAAAAAACACCACTGTGATTCATATAAACAACAAATTCAAACAGTTCAGTTTCGCTACCCATCCAAAAAATATATAAATCTTCCACAAACCTTCTGTAAAACGCTAAGGATTTCTTAGCCAGTGGATATGGGAGCATCAACTGTGTTTCCCATTCAGCCAACACCATGTTGGCATAGCTACTGGCACAAGGTGTGCCCTTAGCTATGCCCAACTTCTGGTGATAGTATTTACCATTAAAAAAATATATTGTTATGCAAAATTATCTCAAGTAAATCACAAATCAAACGTATGTAATGATCAGAATAGGAGCTGTAATGTTTGAGAAAACTCTTTACCATCAACACCCCTTGAACATTGGGGATCACAGTGAATAGCGAAGTCATATCATATGTCGCCATCAGACCATCCTTCAATGAATTCTCAAACCCATCTACAATCCCATAAAGGTCCTGTAGCATCTGTTTGGTATCACATAAGATATACTGGCTGTTTTCTAATATTGGACTCAGTTGTTTCTCCACATATATATTAAGTGGCTCAGTGAGCCATCCACCCCCAGAAACTATGGGCCTAAATGGGGGTTTCAACGAGTTTTTATGAACTTTGGGGAGTCCCTGCAAAATAGGAACTAGCGGTTTCTTAATCACAAAATAACCAAATAACTCCTTCGTAACAGCACCAGTTTCCACTTGTTGCATCAACCTATTTGTCACTTTTCCAATAACCTGAGATACTTGCCAAGTGGCAACAGATTAATCTTGAGACCAGCTTCTCTTATATGCGACAGCTCAATGAACATTTTTTACCAGTAGAGGTTAAACTGACGAATGACTTTGAGATGTGTTATACAAAAGTACAGGAAATGTTAGGTCCAGACCAAGCTGACATACACTTAACTTGGACATTACAAAATGTGAGGATTTACGAGCGCAAACTTCTACAACAGAAGAGACAGAAAATTAAATGTAATACATCGGACTTTGAGTTAGGCCATGTATTTACATGGCCGAGGAGGTCCGATGGTAATACTAACAACTTTTGACAATATACTAAGTCTGTTAGTTCTCAGCATGGAGTGGCACCTGCTACTTCTTCACATAAAGGCTCTGTTCAATCAGAAGTATCTGTTTGATCCTCTAGTAAGGATCGTATTGGTGAACCTGAATGCCTGGAAGTTAAGAACTACCCACCTAGTACTAACATTGATGTTTCATTGGCTACATCACCCATCAATCTGATGAATGTCTCTGTCTATGAAACGCCTTCGTCGGAGGGAGTGTTACCTCACAATAAGTAGTTTGTTCCAGAGTATGGGAAGTCTCTGGGACAGGAATCTATTCCTCCAGCATGTTCTGTTTATTGTTGTGACAAGGTTTAGGTCCCTAGAGTGTGTAGCTTGGAGGGATTAGGATTTGCTTAAGTGGAGTATGTCCAACAGCTCTGCGTTGTATGTTAGGCAGAGATCGCCTCTGAGTAGATGATATGTGATGGAGTAAAGCTGGAGTTTTTTGAGATGGTCTGCATAGGGCATCTGTTTCAGGCTGATAATCCTCTTTGTGAGGTATTTCTGTGGCCTCTCCAGTTGTTGTAGATGTCTTGTGATGTACATACCAAAAGTTTGCACACCCTGTACTAGAATCTAGGACCATAGTCTACCATTACACTTACACTTGCTGCCAATGTATCTGGTTTCTATTTTTGGGTTCTGTCTGCTTTCTGGGTGGTCCAGTTGTCCAGTGTGTGCACTGCCATGCTTTGCACAAATGAGATAAGTGCAGCCAAACCTGCCATTCATTTCCTCCCTTCCTGTGATTGCTCTAGGCACTGCATCACGCAAATACTGACCTCAAAAAAGAAAAAAAAACATTAGATGAACAAAGACAGAAAAGGAAAAAAGGGGAGGGGAGTAGTTGAAATGAAGAAAATCAGTGTATGACATACCACAAGAAAATGATGGTTCACATGAGATATGTCTACATTGATCTGGATTTGAACTCTCACTCTAGTGCACCTTCTGAACACTAAACTATTGAAATAGCCAACCAGGTCGCAATAAGAGCAATGCTTCAGAAATGGAAGTTGAAGTTACAATTTAATGAACCAAGTATAAAGTGAGCGTAAAATCAAGTACACGCTTTTGGCAAGGACCTTGTCCCACCTTCATCAGACAAACAAGTGTAACAATTCCAATTAACAATATTTATATCCACGAACCATTAAAATATCCAATCATTTTAAAATGCATTTCACTTAATTATACGTTGTCATGAGAACCTCTAATGTATATCCACCTGCCATTAACATCTTAAAGATGTAGGAATGAACCTCCTTAATTTTACAAAAAGGTGTTGTAAACAATAGGGATGGGCCATGGCAGATTCGATTGGAAATCAACGAACTCCTTTGGCAAATTTGCACTAGAGCCCACATCAGTCCAGGGATTAATGAAACTTTATCAATTAAACCAGTTTTAAAGTTATTGGCATGCAACAGATGAGATGATTTTTGAATACTAATAGAATGTTATGCTTCATTATACATGCTTATTTTAATTTCATTTAATTTTAAATAAGTAATAAAATATATAGTGATATAATATCTATATATATTTTATATGGATTTTAAATATGTAAGTTATATTCTAACATTTAATCCACTATTGACAACATGCATAGATGTTTAAATAATGTATATGTGAATATATGAATGTAAGGAGGTTCATTCCTACATCTTTAAGATGTTAATGGTAGCATTGCTCTTATTGCGACCTGGTTGGCTATTTCAATAATTTATCGTTTTGTATTTTGTGGATTTTTGTTTGGTCTGTACCTTCTGAACACTGGATGGGTGCCTTACCCCTATTTTCCGCACAAACAGCTTTGCAGCAAAAAATTAACTCATTCTGCACACAACTAACTGCAATAGCATATGCAGTAATATCAAACCATACAGCTATTACTTATACATTTATTATTTTTGGATGTCATGCACTTAGTGATCACCCAACCTGTTATGATTATTGCTTGCAAATATACAGCTCTATCTTACCTTTCTGTTTCAGTTATCTGACCAGTAATGTGAGACAGGCAGTGTGTAAGCCATTCTTTATCATTGTTGTTAAAATATGAAGGATATTAACTGGAAATAATATCATGCAGTTGGCAACAAACGAAGGGCAGTTGGCAACAAATGAAGGGCAGGTTGGATGTTAAGGAACATGACCTATGAATTGTGTACTGCTTATTTACATTTCCAACACTTTGTAGATCTAACCTGAAACACCCAGTGGAAGTAAGGAAACCTGCAGTGCTGTTATGTTTTCCATCGCCCAAACAGTAATCATTCACAGTTACAATCCATTAAAAGCAAACACTGAGGGAGTGCCTGCACTATATTTACATCTGCAGTAAATCAGGTCATCCCCAGTACCTGCCCCCTTCCCCTAATCTCTAGGGAACAGGTAATCACTGCCCTCTCAAAGGAAAAAAAATACAGCCTCCATGGGAGCTGATAACATCCCAGGCTGCATCCAGCATGAACTCAGGTATGCACTTGCAGCACCATTAGGCATCCTATTCAACCAAAGCCTAAGTAGCAGCTTTGTCCCAGCCTAGAGGAGGACAGACATCAATTCCCCAAGTGATGTGGATGTCCTCAAAGAGGGTCTCATCCAAGCAAATGTCTGGTGCCAGAAACATGGCCTCAAGCTGAATGACAAAAAAATTCATCATCATCCCCTTTGGGGAGAGTTTCATCCACACATATTATCACATTACTAACAATGTCCTAAGTACACAATCAATAGTGAGGGATTTGGATACCTAGGTTGATAGCAACCTGACTTTTTACCACCACGTTGCTTCCATTGTACAGAAAGCTTTCTACAAGGCCCACCTCATAAGTAAGGGTATCTCATCCAGGGACAAAGAGGTCATAGCATCCCTGTATTCTTCCCTTATGATGTCAATTATTGAGTACAATGCCCCCTTCAGCATGTACCTCGCAAAGCACATGCAGCAGCTGGAGAGACCACAGAGGTTCCTCACTAGGAGAATACAGGGCCTCAAATATCTACCCTACACAGATAGGCTAAAATCCCTGTCCCACTACTCTGTTTCATACAGACTCCTCAGAGATGATCTCTGTCTGGCACACAAAGCAATCTCAGACTCCGCCTTGACGAGACTGCTGCATATCCATTAGTCAAGCTCCACTCGAGCAACCCATACGTGCAACCTCAACCTGGTCTGTGATATCAATAGGACTTGTTGGTAGGACAGATTTGTGTCCCAGGGACTCCTCCATCTGTGGAGTAGATTCCCTCTCCACATCAAGCAGAGTATCTCATTATTCCATTTTAAGCACAACCTGGATAACTGAATGGGAAACAGAAAATATACCCCTGGGATTCCACCTGTGTCCCTGCTGGACAGGGCCTTGGGTGCTTATTTGTCTAAACATGGGCTAAACTCTTAGCTAGGCTTATAAGGGCCTCAGGGCCAATAGCCTAGTAACCTCCTATGATACTATGATCCTAAATGAATGAAAACACAGCTCAAATGATCATTCTTGAATCTGATTGGCTGTTGGAGTTCAGTGAAGAAAAACAGGTTCAGAGGTCATGCCTACTTCCTGGAAGACAGCACAGATTGTTTATCATGAGTCTGCAAGCTAACTGAAGCCTTTAGAAGCTTGACCTTGTCACAAAAGTTGTTAAAATTGAATCAAAAAAGTAAGTAGGCAGAAATTTTCTACTGAAGTGAAGCTTTTAAGCATAACTTGTAAAATGATGAATATTTGAAATAAAGGCTCCAAATTACCAAACATACACAGCTATAAGATATATTAGCTAAATGGAGCACATTGCAGAATTGCAGTTAAGTAGAAAATGTATATATAATAATAAAATGTCACCACCGTCTTTTTAATCACCTAACAATAACACAGTAAGCATTTCTCTCTCCTGCAGTGATTATATACTATGACACTAGGACTAAAACAGAAAGGGAAGGCACATACGTGAAGAAATAAGTATAGGATAAAAAAGAAATATATATAAATTTATGAAATGAGTAAGCAATTTTATACCATTTTTACTAGTGCTATGCCATGTATATAAAAGGGATCCGTGCAGATGTTCGAAGTTTCACTTCTTCTAACCTACTTCACCGAGTCCACTTGTTCGAAGTAGTGAAACTTTGAACATTAACTTTGGCAATCACACTACAGTGTGGAATGGGAATATTCCCTTTTCCCCGCTGTAGTGTGATCTCAGAGTTGGTATATTTAAGTAGGGGGGTGGGGGGGCACAGCCCCCCCCCCACATGGGGGGTGCAGAGGGTCTTGCCCCCCTTCAAAAACATGTTTTAGTGGGGGTTTTTTTGGTCAGCAGGGGAACTAGACTTCAGTGAAAGTGCACTTTCATTGAAGTGAACTTTTGCTGAAGTGTGGGTCTCCTGCTGTATTTTGAAGAAGTGTTCTTTAGATGTAGAGCACTAGACCCATATAAAGAGATAAAAGTATAAAATAGTAGTTTGCAGTTAGATAAGATTTTGGTTTACTTGAATTTTGAGTAGTATATATTATTTATGTAGTTAGCACAGCTGTGGTAAAGATAATAGGAGAGAAAGAAGTTATATTACCTTCTGTGTATGATTCTACATTGTTTAGAAGGGGGAAAACAAAAACTTGCATGAAATGTGAAGTTATGTATAATCATTTGTCTCTGGGGTTTTTTTCTTTAATAGTCCACTCATTTTTTTTTAAGCTTGTCTTTTTAAGATCGTTGAAGAATCCTTGGGTTCAGGTTTACTTAAAAAGTTCTTTTTTTGGACAAATGTGGATGCTTCTTCGGGAGAGTCAAAAGTTTTCTTTCCTTCTAGCAGGGTTAGTCTTATTCTTGCTGGGAATATGAGTTGTGCTTTAATTCCTTCCTTTTTTAATGATTTTATTAGTGGGACACATGCTCTTCTTTTAGACATTACAAGGGGTGAAAAGTTGTTGTCAAACTTGATAATTTGGTCACCAATTTTTAATGTAGCAAGGGACCAGGCAGTTCTTAAAACAAGGTCTTTGTCTTGAGTGGAGATAAATCTTAAAATAATTGATCTTGGATGGCTGTTTTTACTGGATACAGAAGTTTTAGATAAAGACTTGTGTGCCATTTCTATCCCAAAGGATAGTGCATCAGGTAGGTTTAGGATTTTAGGAATCACAGAAGTCAGGAAATTAATCGTATTGTCCCCCTCCATCTGCTCTGGAATGCCATAGATTTGTATGTTGTTTCTCCTGGTTCTATTCTCAATGTCATCTATCTTTTCAATGAGTCTGGTGTTTTCTTGAACAAGAAACTCTTATATTTTTCTCTCTTTCTGTTAACCTGTAGTCTATATCTGTTACAGAATCTTTCAAAGCTGCAATCTGGGCAGTTTGTTGTTTAAATACTTCATTTAATAAGGTTATTTGTTTGGTGGTATTTTCTTTTATACTGTCCACTTTTAAGTTTAATTTGTCTATTTTACCCACCAAGTCTTGAACTGTAGTAAGGATTGGCTGTATTTCTTTCTTCAATGGAGTTTCTTGTTGAGAAAATTTGGAGCTGTTCATCGGCTTTTGTGAATGTGGTTTCAATGTCCCTTCTATTCAAAAATTTGACAGGAAAATATGAACATTTTAACTTAAAAATTACACCAACTTGTAGATTACGACTTCCAGAATCTCATTTTAGTAGTTTCAGGTCTTTGTTGGTGAAATTAAATAAAAAATCCAGTCAGGAAATACTGAAGACTGCAGAGCTCAAGAACTCTGCTGTTTTCAGTTTGCCATCCAAGCCATGCCCCCCCCCCACTTCAGTATAGTTCTTCTGGATGAAGTTTCAGGTACTGTCACTAGAAGGTAGGATGTTTACAGGTATTCAATCAGTAGCACAGCAGTGTTGTTAAAGTATGAGATAGAGTGTTGATAGGCATTAAGTCAATAAGCCAGCAATGTTTTTCATGTATTTACTCAGATCACTAGAAGACCTCACAGTAAATATTCTGAGGTAAGTGCTCTCCAGGCTGCTTTCTTTCATGGTACTTAAATTGGGAGAACTTTGTAAACAGAGGAGATATTGTCTAGGATCTTTTATTGAGGTATGAGTGTAAAGGCAATCTAGTCTATAAGACTGATTTTGTCTGCTGCCTTCATTTTTTTCTAGCAAAATTTAAACATTTTATAGTCAGAACAGAAAGCTTGCTTTGTTGTCGAAGTTCCATCAAGTCAAAATTAAACTGTCTGCAAAGTAACCATTTTGTGTTGATATCTTGCTCACCATGTGTACTGTGTTAAATTGAAGAGTCATATACTAGTGTGACATATCAAGGGTACACCTGACAGTTGCTATATTATTCCCCCTTAGGTTACATTTTTGCTTATACCTCTTTTCCATGCACTGTTGGTTATATAGCCAGCAAGGAGGAGGTCATGTGGCAAATTAAATGTGGTGGAACCAGCCTCTTTTTATTTTGCCTTTGTCTTTCTGATGTATGCAAACTGTATCCTGTAATTTTATTTTCACTCAGATATTTTGTGACATACAACCAGATTTCTGACATCCTTAAATACATCAGATGTACTTTTATTAGCCCCAATATTGAGTATATAACATTCATTCCTCCTCAAAATGGAATGTATAACATCCATTCATGTATCCCTTGGCCACTGCATATCTAGTCAGGAAAATAATATTTGTTATTAACTAGTAAATGATTTGTCAGATTTATCTTTGTGTGTCCACTATGGCTTAGATTGATTTAATTGCAATTGGTAAGCCATTTCAAAGGATGACTGACACTGTTTTGACTTTGTTTTCATGCAAATTAATAAGCTTTGTATTTGATGGATTATGTTTGGATGATTATTGAGCAGTGAATACACAAAACACTGGGCAAAACTCTTTTGAGAGAGGGAATATTGTGCACTGCACCTTGTGTGGAATTAAGTGCTACAGGGATGCTTTACTTCATCTATTTGCTTGGTTGGTGTTCCACTGGTTATCTTTTATTTCCTGAACATTAATAAAATAAAGCATTGCTTGATGTTAAAAAAAAGAGATTAAGTGCTACAGGGATGAGAGAAGGCAGACATGATTAAATAGCGAGCTATAGATTTCTGTACAGTGTAAGAAAAACAGATTCAGTAAAATGACATACATAACTGTATATAGAAATGATGCCTGGTGTCCTGAGCTGATACCAAACAGCAAGTGTGGAATGATAAAGCTATGAATCAGTTCCTTGTTTACCCCAGTGCTTACTAGATTGCACATGATTAGCTGCATTTTTATAAAAAGAGAAGTCAATGAATTTGACTTATACAAGTCATATTACCTGATAAAGGGATAGAAAACATAGTGACTGAAGGATGCAATTGCATAATTCATAAGTGATGAGAGTTTTAGTTGGGAGATTTCATACAATCATAGAAGCATAGAATGTACAAAGCAAATGGGCTGTGTGGCTATTTATGCCTCAATTGTACCCACACTTTCATTTTACCTCCTTTGTCAAGGAAATAGACTGGTCATACCAGGTCTGAATACACATTTTCCAGTCCAAATGCCGAATTCTTCTTAAAGGAAGATAGTTATGCTGATTGATGTTATGCTATGTTGATTGATCTCAAAAGGAAGTTTGCTCCATAGAAGTAGTAGTCCTTGCTTGGCAAATTTGTTTGTCCATCTTATTTTGTTTATTTGCTGAAGCAGGTTCAGATGTCTGACTCTAGTGTTCATTGGACTGTTTGATTTGTGGAAAAAAATATGAAGTCTTGGAGTACTGGATCCCTAAGTGCCTTGAAAACAAGGCACTGATCATTTAAAAACAAAAAAAATCTTCCTTTCTTATGACTTGTTTCTGTAATATTCTGTGGCAACATGCAAAGGTGAATAACAAATTAAATACAAGACTGTAGGGGATTCAATTATTTGATATAAATCTGCACAAGATTCTGTACTTATCCAGAAGTGGTGAGGAGTCAGTTAAATTATGCTTTTTTTTAAAGAATGCTAGATGCTGATACAATAAGATGCCATAACTGCTTAATAATTGATATGCATTGGTAATGGTAATGGATGTATATAGGGTAAAGTATAAGAAGATGAAGGTTTGGAAGGCAATCGTAAGAAAGAAATATGTTTCTTAAGAAATGCATGGACTGGCAGAGTAATCCTAAATGAAAATAAAGATTGTTTCTGATTTTCAAGTTCAGAGTACAATTAAAATGGGTGTTGCAATGAGTGAAGTACAGATGAGTGATGCAGGGTAAAAGGGAATTAAAAGCAAATTAGTATGTGAGCCAGTGCTCTGTGGTTGTTACGATGCCTGGAAATATCAGCATTGATGGCAGGGTTCATTGTAATCATAAGTTCTGAGAAATTAGTATGTCTGATACTTCCAACAGTATGAAGCTAATCAGTTTGAAATTAAGTGTAAATAAGTTTGATCAGCAGCCAAGCTGAATAGATACTTGTGAGTAAGTCTACCTATTATGAATTAAAAACGCGATAGAGAAAGTAGGATTCCTCATGCTTTTTTGCTGAAAAGGCAGATGAAGCTAGGTCAGGAAGTGAGAACTTTGTGTTGTAGAAGTGTGTAATGCTGAAGGGAGAATGGTTAGGCAGAACAGACATATCTTGGATCCTGCCAGAAAAATAAAACAGAGAGACCCACAAAACTGGAGCAAAAACATTTGACAGCCAGCTCTTCAGTAATATTAGTATATAGTAGGGTGGCACAGTGGTGCAGTGGTTAACATTGTTACCTCACAACAAGAAGTTCTCCAGTTCATGTCTCAGCTGGGGTACCTTCTGTACACAGTCTGCATGTCCTCCCTGCATTCGTGTGGGTTTACTCTGGTTTCCTCCCACATTCAAATGACATGCACCTGGAATATTTCTCCCTAGGCCTCTGCTGAAAATAGGCTCTGTACTAGTCAGACTTTCCCAGTCAATAAATGTTAACTAAATAAATATTACAGGGAACAGCCTTTATAGAACAGCATTAACAGAGAGTTCACGGTTGTATTGATTCCTTTAAATGCAGATTTGTTTGCTGGTAGTTACAATGGAATTGGCTTCAAAGTTCTGAAACCTGGTCTGACTCATATAACAATAGGCTTTCCCTGTGTTCCTTAAAGACTAGTGTGTGAGTGTGCGGGGGGGGGGGGGGATTACCACTTACTATGATAGTGGTCAAAGATCGTTTCCTACACCATGTTACCTTTGCACCCCTTGCTTATTGTTAGCAGCAAAGAGATAGACCAGGAACATCAGAAAAGGAAGAGTAAACCTGTACAGCTATTGGCTTATATTTTCTACAGCTGCTGAAACACTGTTATCTTTATGTATTATAAAGGAACAGACCCACTCACTTGTTTAGTTTCTCTTGACAAGCCTTCTCAACAGCTATATACTTAGTGCTAGATAGTTAAATAATGTTAGCTAATGCCTGCCCCAGACAAGAAGCAGTGCTAGCTATTACTTGGCTATGTATCATCTATGGCAGTAAGCAGTTTATCAATAGGCATGAAATGTAGTTGCTATTAGCAATGGCTAGTGTGTGCAGTGACAAGGTTACGTTGTCATATACTCAGTTCAGTTATTTGAGCAAGTAAGTAATGCACAAAATATTATATCAATAAAAATTAATCAGCTTAGACACTAGCAAAAATAATTTTCTAAGGGACAAGAGATTATATCTTTCATTTCTGATAATTATACAGTTCTACAATGTATCATATTGTTCCAGTGATTATTGCTTCAAACTTGTCCTCGTAGTAAGGCAGCTGCCTTGGTTGCCTTTGGGAACTGGTGGTGGCGGATGGGAGTGGTCAGTGCTGGCTCACCCATCGTGGAAGAGCCACTTGGATGAAACCTAGATGAAGTACTAGGGGCTACACCAGAGCAGCATGTGCCTGTGAGCATATATTGCATGTGCATGTGTATATAAGCCAAGATATAATGCTCTGGCACACTCCCTGCAGCTGGCAGCATGTAAGTGGAGTTCAGAAGCTACCACTCAGCTACTGAATGATTGGGATCCTCCAGTGGGGAATGGTAGGCCAACCCCATTGGAGTGGTAAGCTGGCTCACTCTCTACCACTTACCATGAGAAGAAATGGGGTTTAAGTACCCTGGCAGAACTGAATGTGTCGTAGGACTTTTACCTAGTACAAGGAAGCCTAACTCTGGGTGAAGGTATTGCAGCTCCAGGTAGGTCAAGTGGGGAATAAAAAAAAAAAAAACGATGTCCTTATCGTGACCACCACAAAATATAATTTTTTTACTTGTATTGATTCACTGGGAAATTCTGACTGGACATAGCCATTTTTAAGGGAGATCCAGAGAGAAAGGTTTTAATGCTGAGACATAATAGTGCACAAAAAACATACAGTTTAATAGTTTGATAATTATTGATGATATCAATAAACTAACATGGATATTCAGAAGTTTAGCATCTCTGTTTATGAACTAAATATAAATTATTGTTATACCACTAGCTTCTGCAAGGTGAACTTCCCATATGGTCATCTAGTCAGTAGGTGCTCAAATAAGTGGGTTACACAGAACAGTTGACACAAGTACCATGCAGGAAAGGAGGAGGCCACATATAATAATGTTGCTGTTGTGTATTGCAGAGGATGAAGGATATGTTTTGGAGCCATAGAAAATATTCCCCATCGACAGCCTCCAAACTAAGATGGAGAATGCATGCAACACTTTATGTAGAAACATGTGACATTATCGAGTATGTATTTAAATACCTGAACCAATGATTCCACTGCTTCGACACATCAGGTGGAGTTGTGAAATACACACTAGACATGTGCAGCAAAATGTCTGTGGTGTGTGCCATGCTGCATGCTATGATATTATGTAAACTGCTTTTCCAGCAGGAAAGCATTCTAAATTGTACAGCATAGCAACAAAACCAACAGTGATACGACGTGTGAGGTAAAAGAAGCTGCAATACAAAGCAACAATGCCTAGTCCACAATTATGGTCCACAACAAAATGGCAGATAATAAAATGATTCATGTTGTATCAACTCTATGTTATACAGGGCAGTGCATGGACTGGCCATGCTGTGCATTAGACATATCTTACACATGCAGGTTAGGTAGTGGAAAAAGTGCAATTATCATCACTAGTGCAAATAGTTACACAAAGCAGAATATGTCAAGCGCTTTTGCTCGGTCAATACCAAGTTTTCTCAAGATCGGTATTGACCGAGCAAAAGCACTTGGCATATTCTGCTTTGTGTTTCGTCAATAAAGACTTTTATCGTTTGTTGGTCCTAGTTTCCTCACTGGTGGACGTTTTTTACTTCTTGGTCTTTTGGTGCTTTTTTATTGCTAGTGCAAATAGTTGCAGGACACAGTCATCTTATGAAAGCAATATGATGAAGTGTAAGGTGCTGAGAACCAAATTCCGTAGCCATGTATCATGCCACCAGGTTGTGTGAAGACAAGGATCACATTCTCTACCAGTAGATGAACTGCTATTTCATGATTACAAGTGATGTCCACTGTATTGTCCTTAGTTCTAGGGCCCAAAATAGACTGTAGCAAGCAGGCATAGGACTATAGCTTTGTGTGAGTGCTCCCTTATGGTATAATCTATGGTGGGAGCCTAATAAGACTTGAAATTCATGATCAAGGTAGCAGCCAAATGCAGGCATTGTGATCTCTGTGCCCACAAGTGGTAATGATGGTGGTGAATTCTGAGGTGGTTCATGAGCAGGCTAGTAAGTGGTCCAGGATGTTATTCCCACAGAAATCATTACCACTAATGACTTTGCAACTGCCAACAGCCAGCTGTCACAGTCTGTGTGGCCATAGTAAACAGTGAAGTAATCTTAGTGACAATCTTTATAGTGTTTGTAGGTGTTACATGTGTCTAGATAATTCACATCCAGATCTTTTTATGGCTATGCATTGTGCAACCTCTAGTGGCAGAATAATGTGTATTTGCCATGTGTCCCACTGAAGCACCATGGGGACTACATGTGCCACTACAGATTTGAGCAGCAAGAGCAGCTGGCTGTCCGTACACCTCTTTGTACTCCATGGCATGGTGTATGTATTGTACATCACCACATAAGTCCCAGATCACACTCACATTCCTCATAATGATGCTGATAGATCACTGAACTGCACATTAGTTTATTTATATCAAGTATTGTGCCCTGATCATGTATTTATATGGCATTATGGTTCTGCCACAATTACCCTAGCCACACTTCCCATGTGGTGAGTATGCACATGTTAGAGGCAGTGTGTCAGAGACTGTGTGGGCTAAGGACTTATGAGGAGCATTGGTGGTGTTTCCACCCACAGGTAGGTCACCCTGTGCTGGTTATGTTATGGTTTTGTCCTGTGCAGTGATTTGTGGAAGTTAGCGGTGTCAGGGAATCCTCCATTTGTAGCAGTTTAGAGAGTGTCACGGTATCACAGGACTGTGCCTTGTGCATGCTGCCATCAGCAGCAGCTTGTTGGCATCTGCCATGTGCTGTCCTGCTGTGCTGATCTCTCTACAAAAAAGACATGTGAAAGTATGAACACCTGATACCTATAGAAACACTCAGACACATATCAATAACCATATCCATCAATATTTCCAGACTACTCCACGTGTGTATAACATATGGGGACATACAAAGTTTCATGTGTGGTTTGTTGCAGTTGCAGCTCAGATGTTCATGATAGGACATATCTGCAAGAGATCCATGGTTAATCAGTTCTTACACACACACACACACACACACACACACACACGCACACACACACACACGCACACACACACACACACACACACACACACACACACACACACACACACACACACACACACACACACACAGGGCACTGTACCATATAGGGATGTACTGGGTAGTACTAACCTGGTGTGCCTGTTCCTGATACTTGGGTGGTCACTGCTAGGCCAGCTCACACATTCAGGTTACCCAGAGTGATGATCCACTACTCCTCCCAGACATTTATACCAAGAACTACTCCAATTCTGTGAGCAATTTCTGCATCAGTGGTCAACCCTCATTTGTAGGTATCTCCTTGCAATGTCCTGTCCCATGTTCTTTACAAAGTGTATTATATGAAACTATCTTTTGATTTTCCTGTTGTAGAGGTCTATTATGAAAACCTACAGTATTTACATCTTGCATAACACCATTCCATAACTGGTGCCAATACATCTTTTCTGTGGGACCTTTACCTAAGATGCAGATGCTATGCATAAAGCTGATCTACAGTAACTCATCCTTCTCCTGGCTTGTAAACCTTTTCCAGCAGTAGCTTCTCACAGCTGGGATGTGTTACCTGGTGGATTTTTTGCCTTCAGTCTTTATAAGTCCACTATGAGAGAGTTAGTATGTTTAGTCCACTGATTTTTGTCTGTGTTCTCATATAAAATTGTGCCACTCATCATATCACACTAATAAAAGCCTCATAGTGCATTGGTTTTGCTAATGAATCACAGTCACTGAACTGCATCTAAAGTCCAACACACTGCACAGCTCTGAGCTCTACAGAAGCATGTAACTAGTATGTCCACCACACGGTCTATGTGAATCCATTGCACTGAGACTCAGTGCTACAAAAGAGTTGGAAGTGTTAAGCTGCTGTGCTATGGTGCACATCATGCGATCTCAAAATCTACATTCATGGATTTGGGTAACCATTTTACATAAAAGGGTGACCACCATGTGGGTCATTATTTTTATTTATTTATTTTACATTTGTTGACCGGGCTAGTCTAACTGGATATATATCCATTTTCAGTAGAGGCCCGGGGAGAAAAGTTCCAAACATGAATAGTGACAATGTTAAACATATATAAAAAGGCATGTAAAATCACATAAAGTGAAAGCATTGTTAAAAAAATATATAATACTCAGGTTATAAATTCTAAAAATGTTACTCTAAAAATCATACTAAAAAAAATTATTAGAGTAAAAAGATTATAATAAATACAATAGTGGGTAAGAGTAAAACCTAATTAAGAGAGAGAAAGGCCTTTATGTTTTATAGAATTACTAAGACGAAAAGAGTAGCACCTGGATTAGGTGGCATAGGATAGAGGAGTAGGGAAAGGAGTAAGAGAAGGATGGGGGAAAGGATAGAGGAGTAGGGAAAGGAGTAAGAGAAGGATGGGGGAAAGGATAGAGGAGTAGGGAAAGGAGTAAGAGAAGGATGGGGGAAAGGATAGAGGAGTAGGGAAAGGAGTAAGAGAAGGAAGGGGGAAAGATATCAGTCTGAGTTAGCACATGGACAAAGCCAATGAGAAGTAGGAGCTAAGATTGATAGTTCAGAGGGAAGTTGATTCCAGTTTTTACCTGCTGTGTTAGAGAAAAGTAAGTCACCAGCTGTGTTGTTAGATTTAATCGAGGAAACTAGGAGCTTGTTAGAGCATAGTGTAGCAAGATATTTATATGGTGTAATCAGATTAGAGAGGATAGGGGTGCTGTTAGGGTGGTATAGGATCTTTTGAGTGATAAGTAATTGTTGACAGAGTATGTGGTTTTCCAGTTCTAGCCATCCAAGTTGTTTGAGGTTGAGACAGTGGTGTGTTTTGAAGGGGGAGCATGTAATGAATCTAGCTATGCTATTATAACAGGTGACAAGTTTGGAGAGGTTATTTTTTGATAGGTTAGTATATATAGCAGAGGCATAGAAAAGGGTAGAAATGAGGTGGGTTTGTGCAATAGTTTTCCTGGCAGAAGGGGTAAGTAAGGGTTTAATTCTATAGAGGGTACCGAGTTTTTGTTAATGGACTTTATGGTGGTATTGATGTGGTCATCGAAGTTGAGACGATTGTCAATTGTAACACCTAGTAGGCGGGTTGTAGAGTCTGGGGTTATGTTGGTAGCATTGTTAGAGGTTACAGAGAAGGATGGAGTAGGTGATTTATGAGTAGGGGTAAAAAGTAGTAGTTTTGTTTTGTTGGGATTTAAGAGGAGACAGTGTTGCATAAACCAGTTTTCAACATTATGAAGAACAGTTTGGGTGAGGCACTGGAGAGAGTCTATGTTCTTGGCTAAACAAATTAAGGTGGAATCATCTGCATATTGAATGCAAGTAGCTTGAGGAATATTTATGTGTAGATCGTTAATAAATAAGGGAAAAAAAAGGGGACCTAAGATAGAGCCTTGGGGTACCCCAATATTTACAGGAAGTAGTGAAGACAGATTGTTATCCCAAAGGACTGCTTGCTGTCTATTATCCAGATAAGACCTAAACCATTGTAATGCTTGTGGTTCAAGAGAAAGGATCTTTAATTTGTCTAGGAGTAAGTTATGGTTAACCATATCAAAGGCGTTTGACAGGTCAATAAATAGTGCAGAGGAAAAGGAGTTATATGTTGCGATTTTTATTTATAGAGTCTGTGAAGGATAGTAGGGCAGTTGTAATGCTATGGAATGGTCTGAAGTCATGTTGGCAATTGGCTAGTTGGTTATTTTGTAGTAGGTAGTTAAGTAGTTGTTTGTGAATACATTTTTCCATAATCTTAGCTATTGGGGAGAGTAAGGCAATAGGTCGAAAGTTAGACAGCTCAATAGAAGACCCTCCTTTATGTAGAGGGATGATGTGGGATACTTTCCATATGGATGGAATTTTGCCTTCTGAGATGGTACTGTTAATAAGGATAGAGATGGGATAGTCTATAGCTTTTGCGGCAATTTTTAGGTATTCAGATGGGAGACGGTCAGCAGAAGGGGGTACAAGGTTTCAGTTTTTGAAGTAGCTTACAGATAAGAGACATAGGTACAGGTTGTATTCCTCAGATGATGTAAACTTCAGGACATGTGACTGCTGTGCTAGAGAGAGAGAGTGAAAACAAGATTTCCTTGCTACTCACTCACAGAGATTTATCTGGGCACCTGCAGGGGATATAGAATGGTCTCATTTGCAGGGATGATATCTGGTACAAGCTTGCAAGGATGACGAGTGATCCCACTGGCATCACTTATTCTGGTGAGGTATGCCAGCATCAGCACAGTGAAGTGTTGTGGATCCACCCAGACATACTTTAAATATAGAGGTTAGGGAAAGACTGCTGATCGTGAATTTTAAGCAATTTTTTTCTCCTCCTATCGTATTACCTGTCGTATGTATGTAATTAGGTGAGAATGCTATCTTTTACAACAAAGAGTACAAGTTAAATAAGCCAGCATGGCAACAGGAGAGGAGATCAACTGTCTCAGCAGCAGGGTGCATATGCCATTTATGGCACATCAGTATATACCTGTCACTATATGTTTACCACATGTGTGTGCTAATGTGTTATCTTTTTTCTCATTCATTAGTAGTTCTAGTTGTGGTGAATGTAGTGTAGTAACAGCAGGCACCCCAAAGTGAACTAGTTGATTCCTCAAATGCTGGATCGCTAGTGGTCATCAGGTCTGCCTTTCAGCAGGGTGATGGAGGCCCCTCTTCTGAAGATGTTCCATAGGGATCACTAGTGGCCTCTTTTGCCACTTTCCAGTAGAGAAATAGAAGCTCTTCTTCTAACAGTAGAACAAAGGGGCCTCCTATTGTCTCCCAGTGTCAGATGTACCGGCTGATGTTATTCAAAGTGCACTGACAGCAGGATGCCTTCCTCAGCATGATCGAGGGGCTCCTGGTCTGAGTGGACAAGTCACATAATCTACAGGCACCAACCATTGAGCATCTGGAAGCACAAGCTGTCCATGACATCAGTCATTGAAGAGACTGATGGCTAGGAGTTTCCCACAGGGCTAATCTGTGGCATCTGGCCATGGTCCCATCCAGGTGTTCCTCTAATTATTGTGTCATTTCCCATACCTTGTTTGTTATCCAGTCATCCCTCATCAATATCTACTCACCCTCTGTCAGTTTGTCTTCTTTCTTTCTTTTTTTCATTTATTTGCATTTGATTACCACAAAAGTCCGAATGGGTAGGAGCCCATTTTCATCAGATGCCCATGGAGAAAAGCCCCAAAATATTACAAAACATTTTAAGAACAATGCTTTTACAATATTCAAAATAATGCAAAAACATTTACAGTTTAAATAATTATACTAAACTAGACAGAATATGAAAACATTGGTTAAGAATACATACAAGTTATATGACAATGATTTAAAATTTGGAGTAATTTTAGCCAGTTTATAAACAAATTAAAGGTAAGTTGGTATAGTACAAACAGGAATTGCAATATGAAATGACAGGAAAAACAGGCTTCTGGTAGAGTTACAGAGAGAGCCAGTTGAGATAAATTTATAGAAGCAAGGAAGTGAGTCAAGAAGGGAGAGAAAGGGAATGTGCTTGTTCATGTTTAGGGATATAGTTAATTCTGCCGTTGAACAAGATCAGAGCCAGATTTTGGCTAAGAAATCTTTCAGAATGGTTTTGAAGGACAGGAGGGAGGATATTGACCTGATGGATACAGGCAAGGGGTACAGGCAACACGGTATGAGTACAGACAATGCACAGCAGATTTGATAGGTTTGTGGATGCACAAGAGTTTTTGGTCACTGGATTGTAATGACTGATTGGGAACATATAGATGCATAGAATGGTATTTAGTGCAGGACATCCAGATGGATGCTGCGTGATTTTATAGGTGGTAAGAAGCTGTGTCTATTTCAGTTGATGGGTAATTTTAACCAGTTTAGGCTTTTTGATACTCTACAGTGGTGGATTCTGAAAGGGGTATTTGCTGCAGATGTAGCAGCTTTACTATAACATTGTTCACATCTTGATTTTTGTGATACCTGAAGTTTAGTAAGGATGGGAGCACCATTAAGAAGTGTGGGGAAGAGACAAATAGTGGCAAGTGTAGTTTTAGTTGTATTGGTGTAAATGTTTGACTCTGTAAAGCATCCCTAGTTTTTGAGTTTTTCTTCTGCAATTTTGTATATGTGAGTCAAATTTAAGATTATCATCCACTATCATCCTTAATGATTTGCTATGAGAAGTGAGTTCAGTGTTTGTTTTATCTATAGAGAGGACATTTTCATGAAAGAAAGATATAGTGAAAACAGTATTTTTTTTGTTGGAGGCTGTTGACCATGAGTTGTTAGATAAAAAAAGTATGTTTCGATGGTAATTTTTTAGGAGGTGTGCCATGTTGTCAAATGTACAAATGAGTGTGATGTCTTTTGCATACTTTATTAGGGAGGCCTGTTGTGTGGATGTGTGAAGGGTGTTAGTGAGAATGTTGAAGAGGAGGGGATGAGGGGCAGAGCTATGTGGTACACCGGTGGTGACTGAGAGGTATGGAGCAAAGATGGAGTGCCATTTTACTCACTAATACCTATTGGACAGGTAGCTTTTGAAGCATAGAAGGGTGGGCTGACAGAGTCCTAATGAGGACATTTAAAGTATAATTTTGTTGTGGCAAACTATGTTAAAGGCTTTAGACAAGTCTAGAAATAAGGAGGAGACTAGTTTGTCATTATCTCTATCTTCATTGGCAGTATCTGTATGTGTAAGAAATGCAGTGTTAGTACATTCAGTACAATTCCGACCATGTCTGCGTGAGTGTGTGTGTGTGTGTGTGTGTGTGTGTGTGTGTGTGTGTGTGTGTGTGTGTGTGTGTGTGCAAGCAAGGGGGAGTGTGTGTGTGTGTGTGTGTGTGTGTGTGTGTGTGTGTGTGTGTGTGTGTGTGTGTGTGTGTGTGTGTGTGTGTGTGTGTATGTGTGTGTGTGTGTGTGTGTGTTTGTGTATATCACTCCTGTTTGTCTCTGTCTGCATTTTATGTTTGTCTGTCTGCTCCTACTACCTTCTGTTTTCCCTAAATCTATGTCTCACCCATTCCTTTCTATCTTCCCCATCAACTCTTCTTCTTTGTGTGTTAGTAATGGGGCACTGTATCCCACACAAAATTGCATTTCTGTATACATCACATGTCATAGTTTAAGGTTACCATTGTGCACTTTCCCTTGCTTTATATAATCCCTTTCCTATTTTCCTATCTCCCCCTTTTCTCTTCATTTCAATGATGAGTTCTATTTCCCTTTGCTATTCTGACCCTCTGTAGGCCATATGAAGTGACAGCAATGTGGGACTTTGTGTGTGTGTGTGTGTGTGTGTGTGTGTGTGTGTGTGTGTGTGTGTGTGTGTGTGTGTGTGTGTGTGTATGTGTGTGTGTGTGTGTGTGTTTGTGTATATCACTCCTGTTTGTCTCTGTCTGCATTTTATGTTTGTCTGTCTGCTCCTACTACCTTCTGTTTTCCCTAAATCTATGTCTCACCCATTCCTTTCTATCTTCCCCATCAACTCTTCTTCTTTGTGTGTTAGTAATGGGGCACTGTATCCCACACAAAATTGCATTTCTGTATACATCACATGTCATAGTTTAAGGTTACCATTGTGCACTTTCCCTTGCTTTATATAATCCCTTTCCTATTTTCCTATCTCCCCCTTTTCTCTTCATTTCAATGATGAGTTCTATTTCCCTTTGCTATTCTGACCCTCTGTAGGCCATATGAAGTGACAGCAATGTGGGACTTTGTGTGTGTGTGTGTGTGTGTGTGTGTGTGTGTGTGTGTGTGTGTGTGTGTGTGTGTGTGTGTGTGTGTGTTTGTATATGTGTGTGCATCTGTGGACACAAATGAACTGTCTATCTTTAGCCTGCTTCGGTGATGATGTCAGCCATGTTGGTCACATGCTTTTTTGTCACTCTACTCCTCCTCTGTGCTAGCTTATTGTGGCTCTTCCCCATAACACGGTTCCCCTCATTTACTATGCTATTGTTGTGGCATGCTGGCTCCAGTACACATTGCTTTAGGGTATATTGTGCTGTTTGCTCCACACCATTTAGCACTATACAGACATGCAGCACATGTACATGAATCCCAGCAACAGTGACCGGCTCATTATCTAACTGTTGCGTACTAAGCTCAGTCCAAATTCCCTCACCACTAATAAATCTTTTTAAATACTGGATAGGTCATAGCAGTGGTAATGGAGGTGTACCATCTTGTAACAGAATACTGGTTGGTTATGCTGTAAGCCTGTGGTGGAAGTAACATAAATATGTTTTAAACAAGAATGGAGAATATATTATAGTAATAGCACAAACTATGTTCAATACCACGGGGAACTAGAAAATATTGAGGAAAGACTTGCTCCTCATTTAATAGTGTTATGTCAACACAAAAGACTCTGAACCAGTGCATCTATTGGCACAGATGAAAAGGATCACTGTGCTATGCAATGGAAAGAGTGGGTGATGAACTGCAGCAAAATTGCAACAGTTTTGTTTATTTGGTGTTTCATGACAAAACATCAGAACGCAAGTGACTATCTTCCCTTACCAACATAGGGTGTCTGGAAATGCGTCTGACATTGACCTGAAAACCCCTCCACATATGGGAGAGCAATGATCATTTAACTTAAAGAAGCGCTCTTTAAAACGCCGCAACAGAAAAGGAATCCTTATATTAAACTGGGACAATGAGTTCTAGGGTGATATTCACCCAGCTTTCCTTGCTGCATTTTATAAACATTGACATTATTTATTTATAATACGTTTCAGAAACTAACTTCTCTATACAATATTATCATTCTACAAGATCCTGTCAAAAATAAAGACTACTCTAAGCAGAAACTGTGGAGAAATATAGAAAACCTTGTGTAAGTATGTATAAACTTCATAAAGTTCCTTTGCAGAACTAATGGTTATTCAGATACTTGGTTTAAAGAACTAAACCTTCATCAGCAGATACACAAGACGTAATGGCTTGATAGATTCCTATCCCAATGTATCCCTCACTTCTGGAACAAACTTCTACTATGTGTTAAGCAGAATAACACCCTTGCCACTGTCAAGGTAAACCTAGGAAATAGCATGGGCAGCCTCAAATTCTCTCCCAGACAGTCTTATCTTGCCCTCCTTGCTGCTAGAGGAAAATGTTTAGTAGGTTTTTTGGCTAGACTTGAAACGTTATGCAGACTGATAGCCTAGTGCTTACGTATGAACCTAAGTACTGTTCAAAATCTTAGCAAAGGTTGCAGATTGCTTTAAATAGAACAGACCTGTATCATTACTGAGAGCAGTGCCTTTGGTGTTCAACAGTCTTAGCCCCATGAGCAGATGTATTGATTCTAAATGTCTATTAAATGAGTGTGACCAAGAGATCAGGAAAAACTCAAATAACAGAAGAGAAACCACTTGTATGCAATGCAAAGGGAAGCAAATAATTAGCATAGTGTTGTCTGATAAAATAACCAACAGGTGTCAAAATTTTTACATAACTTATACTCATATTGGAGGTAAGAAAGCAGAGCAGTATCTACAACTGAGCAAGTTTTCATAGGATTCATACGATTCATAGACTGATACTAGGCTATTGGCCTGGAGACCCTTATAAGCCTAGCCAAGAATTTCATCCATGTTCCCACAAAGTCAGCACCTGTTTCCCCTGTCCAGCAGGGACACAGGTGGGATCTCAGGGATATATTTTCTGTTTCCCATCCAGTTCTCCAGGTTCACTTAAAGAGGGCTAGTGAGGTACTCTGCTTAACAAGGGGAGGGAGTCTACTCCACAGATGAGGAGTCTTTAGGACACAAATATTTCCTGCCAGCAAGTTCTATTAATGTCACAGACCAGCTTGAGGCCTTGCATGCGGGTTGTGTGAGTGGCGTTTGACTTAAAGGTATGCAGCAACTCCATCAAGGCTGGGTCTGAGATGGCCTTGTATGCCAGACACAGGTCACCTCTGAGAAGTCTGTACAAGAAAGAGTAGAGGGACAGGGATTTTAGCCTATCAGTATAGGATAGGTGTTTGAGACCCTGGATTTTCCTGGTCAGGAAACTCTGCGGTCTGTCTAACTGCTGGTTCAAGGCTCCAGAGAGCACCCCTGCATTACCAGGCTATAATTCATACCACACCTTTTGGCCACCTAACCTGGACCGAAACACTAAAGGTGAAGGCGTATCCATATTCATTAAGGATATCCACATCTCCAGGCTAGTTGCTCAGCATAATACATCTGAGATTATCCAAGTGCAACTAACTCTGGGCAAGACCGCAATCCAAATTGTAGCTTGGTACAGATCCCCCACCATGCCACAGGATTTTCACTCCTCATTTCTTGATACACTGGAAAATATTAGGGTACAACCTGACACCCTAATAATGGACGATTTCAACTACCCCACCATTAACTGGGAAAACTACTCATGTACCAACTCTTTTCCTCAACGTTTTCTGGAATTCATAAATTCCATCGCCTTTGATCAACTTATCCACACCCCCACCAGGGGCAGCAATATCATAGACCTGACCATTACCAACATGGGAAACCGGTGTTCCACACCAGAGGTCAATTCCTCGTTGGTCAGATCCGACCACAAGCTAATCACCCTAGACATCCACATCACATCCCCAATCCCATTAAGGAAACCACCGTAAAAAAATTTCTTCAAAGCCAACTTCATACTTCTTAAGACAGAAGTGGCAAATTTCACAATAGAGGTACGACTGTTGAATCCTACACAAATGCACTTTATAAGCACTTACATGAGTGCATGGATTGTGCAATCCCTAACAGAACCAAGATGCTATCCTCCAAAAAAGGAAGCCAATCTGGTAGTCTCCTGCCATAAACAAACTCTACAACAGAAGAAAGAAACTGTGGCAAAAAAGAGTAAAATCCTATGACTGGAGGAACTCCCTGGTCAGCCTCAGTAAAAAGCTGAGATCCCTCATAAAATCCTCCAAAGCTAGTTGCAAAAACAAAATCGCCACTGATTCTAAATACAACCACAAAGTATTGTATAGCAATGTCAGGAATCTCAATGGAAACACTCAGATCTGCTCTGAGTTACAGCACAATAGCACTAAATATACAGAACCTACTGATATTGCGAACATCCTGGCAGATAGGTTCAGTGCTAACTTTACCCCCCTTCTCATCCACTAAAGGGCCCATCTCTATACTGGAAGAATGTAAAATTCCTGTAATCATGGCTACACAGGTAAAACACACTCTCCAAAGCCAAGAACATAGCATCCATGGGACCTGACAACATCCCAGGCTGCGTTCTACATGAACTGCAGAACGAACTGGCACACCACCTAAGTACCATGTTCAATCATAGCCTCACCTCAGGCTTTGTGACCACTGAATGGCGCACAGCAACAGTTATCCCACTCCACAAAGGGGGAGCCACCACGGACCCTGGGAACTACTGCCACATTAGCCTGATGAGCCTGGTCTACAAGTCTATGGAACGTATCATCATGGAACTTATAAAAAATGACATTGGTAATCACCAAACTCTTGACCCCACCCAATTCGGGTTAGCAAAAGGCAGATCATGTCTCCTAAACCTGATAGACGTCTTTGAAGCAGTCACAAAAGCCGCAGATGAGTGTAAGGTGGTTCACACAGCCTATCTAGATCTCACCAAGGCTTTCCACACCATCCCCCACTATGGAATTATAGATAAACTCCCTAAACTAGGTATTAATCCCTATGTCACAAGATGGGTTGCCAAATGGATCACTGACAAAACCCACACTGTGAAAGTAGCAGACACCAAATTCAACTTCAGACCAGTGACAAGTGGAGTACCACAGGGTTCAGTCCTGGGTCCTCTCCTGTTTTGTATCTACTTCTCTGAAGTACAGGCTAACACAGAAGGTCCTTGGCTAACGAAGTTTGCAGATGACTGCAAACTAGGAGTCATAATTAAAGCTCCTAACAATGTGGACATCCCAGAAAAGGGCCTCACTGAGACAGACGCCTGGTGTCAAAGCCATGGCCTCAAGCTCAATGCCAAAAAGTGCATTGTCATTCCTTTTGGTAAAAACTTTGTACCCATGAACTACCACATAGGCGGTAGTCTACTTAACACTAAAAGTGAGATAATAGACCTTGGGACACAGATGGACAGTAGTCACTCCTTTGATAATCACATCATCACAGTAGTCAGGAAATCCTTCTCTGTGGCACACCTCATCACAAAAGATTTCTTATCCAGGAAAAAAGAGGTCATTGTTCCCCTCTACTCGTCACTCATTAGACCCAATATAGAGTACAATGTCCCTTTTGGTATGCACCTCACAAGACATCTACAACAACTGGAAAGGCTGCAGAAATACCTCACAAAGAGGATTACTGGCCTCAAACAGATGCCCTACGCAGACCGTCTTAAAAAACTCCAGCTTTACTCCGTCACATATCACCTACTCAGAGGTGATCTCTGCCTAACATAAAAGCTATGTCAAATCCAGAGCTGTTGGACATGCTCCACTTAAAGAAATCCCAATCCCTCTGAGCTACACACTGTAGGGACCTAAACCTTGTCACCACAATAAACAGAACATGCTGGAGGGATAGATTCCTGTCTCAGAGACTTCCCATACTCTGGAACAAACTACCTATCTATATCAAACAAAGCTCCTCATTAGTGCTCTTCAAGAAAAATCTTGATGATTGGATGGGAGATAGGAAATTCATCCCGGGGATCATGTCTTTGGCTCTGCTCGACAGGGGCACAGGAAAATAATTTTCTTGGGTGGCGAAAGCCAGGGTACCTTTTGGCTAGGCTTATATAGGCCCTAGGGCCAATAGCCTAGTACCTACCTATAAATCTATGAACCTATGTGCTTAGCAAGGTACTTGCTGAAGGGGACATTGTTCTCGATAATAGGTCCAATAAGGATGGAGTACAGGGATGTTATGACTTCCTTGTTCCTGGATGAATTACTCTTACTTATAAGGTGGGCCATGTATAAAGTCTTCCGTACAACGGAGGCAACATTGTGGTCAAAAGTCAGGTTGCTATCAACCTGGATGCCTAAGTCCCTCATGACTGATTGCATGCTTAGTATGTTTCTATTAATGTAATAATTAGTGGGGACACCATTTTCCCCATAGGGGATAATGAGGCATTACTTGGTGTTTAGTTTCATTTAAGCAACAGCACATTTTAATTCTGGTAAGAATGGGTATAGAATAGAATATGTGACTGTCCTTGTAACTCAGTTACATATTGTTATAATGATAAATTATATTGTGTTAAAATGTAGAGCTGACCAAATGGCATGTACTACAAGCAAATGTGGCCTTCCATAATAGAACAGACTGCAAACTTTCAACAGGAGAAAATATTCTGCAGACAAGTGCAGCCAAAATCTCTCCTATATAAATCATGATAAAAACATAGCTACCATATGTTTATAACAAATGAGCTCTGCAGAAGCCTCTGTTATCATTTAAAACACGGCTTCCATATGTTTATAACAACTGAATTCTGTAGAAGCTTTGTAATTATATAAGTACTGTCAGGTGAAGAACTATTTACCATCAATACAGCACATTAGTACCTACTGGCTGAGCAAATTTCATTTGACGTGCAGCTAACACCTCTAATGTTCATCATTCCCACTGTTGTAGTAGCCCTTAGGCTATATGAGTTGTTTTCTGCAGAAAACCAATGATTGGTCAGCTTTAAAAATTCCCCCCCCCCACACACACACACACACAAAACCCTTCACTCTGACTGCTGGTTGGCTAATCCTGTACCAGGAACTCAGCACTCATGTCCCAGCTAGAACTATATACAGCAGCAGGGGAATACAGTGTGGATGCAGCTACTGCAAGAGTGAGGAATTTGAACATCTACTGTTATGGCCGAACATCAAAGCCTATCCATCCTGGGAGGAAGAAGGATAGGAATCCAGGAGCCCCTGGAGAATGATTCTTTCAAAGTTTGATCTAGACCTTAAAAAGAAACCCAGTTTGTAATGATTTGTAAAAGTATGAACAGAGGACCATGTAGCTACCTCTCCCTGTATGCCAATGAAGAAGACAAGGCTCTAGTGAAATGTGCCTTGATATTGCCTGGAATGGATTTCTCATAGTGGGAATAAATTAACACACACACACACACACACACACATATATATATATATATATATATATATATATATATATATATATCTGACGACATCCATCTAGAAATTGTCTGACACAGTGTCATCTGCCACCTCTAATGTAATAACCAACAGTGAGCCAAGAATTTTAGCACAAAAATTGATATTTGTTATTGCCAACAGCTGTTGTAGGAGAGGATAAAAATCATATATATATATATATATATATATATATATATATATATATATATATATATATATGGGATCCATACTAATGCACGAATGTCACTTTCACCGAAAGTGAATCCACTGATCATGAAAAAGCACTTTCGCAAAAGTATGATAAGATATAGGGAAAATCAGATGGGGATGGCTGTTGCTGAGATTGTAGTACAGTGGGGATGAGGGAATATTCCCTTTTCCCCACTGTAGTGCAATCTCGGAGTGAGAATATAAAAGTAAGAAGGTGGGGGGGAGCGCAGCTCCCACATGGGGGTGCAGGGGGGCATTAGTTATGTGTTTTTTGGGGGGGGGTTTAGGGTTTTTTTGGTGTTTATTTTGGGGACTTTAGCGAAAGCGCTTTTTCGGTTAAAAGCACTTTCGCTAAAGTGTGTTCAGTGAATGTTGATTCGGACTATTGAACTTTTACTCAATAGTCCTAGATCCATATATATATATATATATATATATATATAGAGCTAAGGACATCCATCTAGAAATTGTCTTCCAGCACTTATCCCTTTTTGGATTGTATACTATAATCTGGTTATTATAATATTGTATCACATTTTTACTATTTTTTTCTCTCTTCATCTTATATATTTAATGTACTGTAATTTTTATATAAACGTTTTGCATTTCTAGAGCTTTTCTCCTCGGGTCTCCACTGAAAACGGGCCAATGGCTCAGTTGGACTAAACTGGTTAACAAATGGCAAATAAATAAATAAATAATATAAGCCCTTTGGTTGTAGGATCAAAAGTTTCATGGGTAGCACTGGTCCACTAACAAAAAACAGTGGTGTTCAGAAGTGATGTGATAACAGTATTATAGACTTTACAATAGATCCGATGCCGCTTTTGAACTGAAAGGATTGCTTCACCATGATTTAACAAGCTACTCATGCTAATGACAATGATTTAATACCAATTTGTGCTTAGAAAGGGTACAAATAGTCAATCATTTCTTTCCTGTTTTCTAAAACAGATGCCTAACAAAATACCTTGTGATAGAACAATGTCAGAGCAAACTTCAGGTGTTTAGGCCTGTGACATAGTTTGTGACTATGTACATGTGTGTATCAACCCAAAAACTCTTCCTGAATGGTTAATTGAAACCAGTGTTCATTTACCTGAGAGAAAAACACTCGAAATGAGTTTATAGCATCTAGTCTAATCTTTAATAAGTGAATAAATCACTGTAAATAATTATGTGTTTGGAATAACAGTTAAATACAAAGAAGATAAATTGAAATCATAACGTTAGTCTTTTTTAGCATGTATAGACACATCAGTTAATAATCTATAATAAGAGCAATATTATCCAGATTGTCAAATATAAATTTCCAAGCCAAAGAAATAACCAGGCAGGATGTAGGTAAATGCCATTGCAACTAATTTATTGACTTGTCAACAGCAAAATAACCATAACTGTGTTAATCAGAGTATTTGCAATTTGAATGTACATTTCAACATGACCTTTAATATTCACAACACATACAAATGAATCAAATAAAACCAAATAAACCAAATGCAACTGGTTGACATACCCTGTGCCTATTCCAGATGATTCAATTACTGACAGGGGGCGTGTGCAGTGCCTCCTAGGTCCTAAACTGATCGTGCCTTCTTCACTGCCTTAAATTCTTAATACTCTCACCTTCAGACTAATTTGTAAAGGATGGGGGGATGACAGAGAAGCAAATTATAGAAGGTTGATTCGGCCTGTATCCACCAATGTGTTATTAGCATGATGTCCCCCCATCCTTTCCTTGGTATTTATTGTTGATTAACTAATAGCTAGCATTTGCTAAATTCATACATATCTTGCAAAAAACATAGCTAAGAGAAAATTGAATAAGTCCAAACTGAATCTGTTCAAATGAACTCCATCTTTATTATAAAAATTGAGATCTTGAGAGTTTAAATCAGGGTGGTCTATGACTGTGAATGTCCATAATGCAGAAGCTCTGGTTATTCTGTAACTGAGAAATGTGTGACTAATTTCAAGAGCCACCAGCTTTTGGGACCCTGCTCAATGTAACCTTGGCAAAATAATTGACCAAGCCATACCCAATTTCAAGAAAGCTCTGCTGTAAAATACTTAAATCAGCCAATATTCTGGTAAGCAATGTGTATTTAGCTATGAGTAAAAGGTCATTGCCTCCTAAATGAATAATTAGGAATTTTAATGACCTGTCTTGGTGTAACAAACCTTCAGACAAAGGGAGGGGTTGAAGCCATGAGAGATCTATTCATTCAATGGCACAAACAGATTAAGCAAAACCAAGGTTTAATCCATTATTTCTTTCCTGAGGTCTGATTGTTGCTCTGTGCATGAAAGGGTGGCCCAAGACCCAGATGGTCGGTAAACCTGTAAAGACAAAAAAGGAAAATGTTACCTAATGCAATTCAAGTTCCATCTACCAGTCCTTTTTTGGATATGAGTAGACTGCCCTTCCCTGGCTAGATCAGTAGCTCCTCCAATCCTTAGTGAATGGGAAGAGAAGTCATGTGGAAAGATACCTTGACAAGCAAGGTGAGGGTATGCCCTTTTAGGTGCTGGAAAATGAGGTTGTTGGGCTCATGTTTTAATTGATTTTGTGGAATGCCAATGCACAGTGGACTGAGCATGCTGCAATTGTTTTCTCTCTGCTAAGAAAAATTAACTGACCTTTGCCTATTTGACCTTTTTAGATTTCATTTCCCAAATGCTAACTTCCTCTTGCGTAGTTATGGCATCTTTTCAATGCACACAGTGTACTAGATCTGAAGATCTAAAGGCTCTCTCATAGTAACAAGTAAAAAATGTAGACCAAAAAAACTAGAAAATAGAACTCGTGGACTACGTCTTTCACCCGTTTGGTTGGATTTGGCAGCAGCTGTGCACCCAAAGGTTTTCTAGAGTCTCTTGAAAAAGCCTTCATATGACTAAATCGTTTGATTAATTGGTTTGTTTTCCATTAATTTGAGACTAATGTTAAATTTAAGCAACAAGTTAACCAGTGTAGAGCAGATGTTTGTAGCTTCAGAAAACTAAAGAGTCTCCTAATGAACATCTGTGCAAGACAAAATGTGTGATCAATTGTATGGACAATGCCTACTCTCCTTGGGTGGAGTCAAATAGAAACTTACAATTTTCCTCAGGGCTGTTGAGTGTAAGCCCTTCAGGTGTTGTGGGCCTATGCGTTTAATAAAATGATCAGCAGTATTCTTTTCCAATGAGCCGCAAGTGTTGAGGTATCAAGGTAGGGAGCTGGCAAGCTTCTGAAGCAAGAAAACAAAACACGTGAAACTGCATACATGACAAGCTGTCAGCTATCGAGTTATTGCAACCTGGTACATTTACTAGAAAAGAAAGATTGATTTTCAAGCCTAGTAAGACTAATTGCATGAGCACCGATTGCACCATGGGAGATTGAGAATTCCATGTAGTTAAAATGTGTACTACTGCTTCATTATCTGAATTAAAAATAATTCTTTTATTTGACAATTCATCTCCCCATGCATGCACTGTACTCAGATGAGAAGTAACTATACCAGTTTGTTGGCCAGTGTGCTGCAAATGACTTTCACCCAAAAAAAAAAACCTTCGATGCCAATGCCTGCAGCATTTTATGTGTACAGCTGCAGTGCTTTAGATGTTATCCAATCACTTTGCCAAAGTAAGAATCCATCAAAATATTGTAGGAAAATCTTCCAAGCCTTAGGTCACCTTTCACTCTGGATGGGCATACCTAATGATACTTCTTCTTCCCCTGTCTTAGCCAAGGTTCTTATAAATGTCCTGCCAGGCTGGATTGCTCTGCAAGCAAAACTGAGAGAGACTAACAGAAACATGATTTGGCTAATCCTGGAATTTTTCTTGCCTAAAAGTGCTTTGTGGTTAACTTTTAACTTGACAGTTTGTTTCCTCTAGTAGCATAAATGCTCAATTTGGTATGTCAATTTCTGTATCTAAGACGGTTCAATCACTGAGAGGGGTCTACAGTTTTATCTAGAGTTAATGAGATACCTGATTCACTGCATAAACTCATGAAAATATCATTAGCTGTTTCAGTGGCCTCTTTCCCTTCAGTAATGATCAAATAATCATCAAGGCAATGTATTGGTGCTGTGTTGCTTTCCCAGCATCATTGTAAGGCCGAGCTAAGGCTTTTAATTATTTCATCTTTCCCTATGGTAGATTTTAGGTTTTCAGTAACTTAATGTGAAAGGAGGAAGTGGATTTTAATGAAAAACCTTAAGTAAAGCCTTGAATTAATGGGTAAGTTGCCATACGGATGAAATAATCAGGTACAGAAACTATCAGTGCTATTACATTAATGGGAGAATATGTTAATGTCAGAGCCCACTGCCTGGCTGAAATTTCTGAAACCTCAAAAAGAACTTCTCCATCAGATATGTATTGACTGTTTTACTGACTGGTCAGGTGTGCTAGTTAAGTTTACAGAGTTTTCTTGTCTTAATTTCTTTTGAACAGTTGAAAGCTGAGTTTGGCATATTGAAGTGTGAGCATATGTGAGCAAATCAACAATTCAACCTAAAACATTTTCCAATGTTATAAGCCCAACAGGATTTCTGGTCTGATGTCCCCTGAGCGGGTTTTGTGTGAGCCCGTGGTACCTTCTCTATCACTGCAACTACACTTAACTGCATGCCTGGATGTCTTCAGTCCCATCTGATATCTTTATTTAATACTTTGATTTTCCTAAACTTGTGGCTGTATACTTGCCAAGCTGATCCCCCTCTTGCATGATGCACTTCCGTAATAGTCAAGAGGTAAGATATCATTTGTAAAGACAATTGATAGCCTTTATCTAGTAAGATGATGAATATAGCAAAAAAAAACACCTATCCATTTTTCCCTGGTTTTTGGTATAATTTTTGAGTTGTTAGCATTCCCTAAAGCTAACAAAGCTGTTGTCAAATTTTTGACTCCTAATTTTTCTCCATCTATTATTCTCTAAATACCGTCTACATCAATTAAATTAAACGTATCTATATATTCAGATTTTAAGATGTTATCTTTAATGGATTTGAGGATCTGGGCTAATAAATGACTGCCTCCATGGGTGTTATTGCCTGACAATGTGTCAGCCCAATTTTTTGATGGGTATTAAGGGGATAATAGTGTTGGGGCCTTTTATCTAATGAGCATTCCTCACTTTTTCTTCTACTTGTTGGGGTATGTTTTGCTGCCCAAATGGCTTACCATTATACTGAGCATCTGTTTGCTTTACCTGTAAGTGTGCTAGATGGACCAAAACCTTTTTTTAAAACTAAATCAAATAATCTTCCCTTGCTGACATCTGACAAAGATTCTAAAACTTCACTTAAATACTCATCTTGAATCTAGCAAACTAATTTTCATTGTTCCTGCTCTCAAATTCCCTTGCTAATTCATTACCTGTTAAGTCTTCTCTGTTCATTACACTGTCACCTTCACATGCATATTCTACCATGGAAACATTTGATGTTCTTTTTTTATGTTCTTTTTTTGATCTTCTTAGTGGCACTTAATGAGATGTCTAGCTTAGTTGTTGACTGACGTCTATTGGATCCTGTGCTTAAATTTGCTTAGTTCATAGGTTATAGGTTCATACTAGGCTATCTGCCCTAGGGCATTTATAAGCCTAGCCAGAATGTGTTTGGCTTTCGACACCCATTTTAAATTAATTTTGCTATGCCCTTTTTTTGAGGTTAGTATACTGTGCCTCTGTCTAACAGTGACACAGAAGTCATACCCGGGGTAAACCTACGATCTCCCATCCACTCATCAAGATTCCTCTTGAAGAGAGATTAAGTTTTTTATGAGTAAGGGAGTAGTTGGCCTCAAAATCATGGAAAAAGCTCTTCTGCATTGCTGTTAACTTGGCCCATCTAGTTATGAGATGTTGCAGTGTTGCAGGACCTGTAATAGAAGAAATATTGTATTGCATGCAATACTAATATCTGTGCAATATCAAAATATGATTATAATATAATCAGTGAATTTCTATACCTAAGACGTTCCTGGTAATCAAATAATAAATAAAGAAAGTTCTTATTAACCTCTGAATAGCCATATTACTGGGTCTGAATAGCCATATTACTGAGTGAACTCAATTATTCTTAACATTTTTTCTTAATCATTAGAACTAATTTGCTAAATATCTGCATATTCTTTTATTAATATATTTTAATTTATTTGTTTAATGAAGTTATTATATTAATTTTTGTTATATTATTTTATCATTAATATAAGTTTTTTATGAGTAAGGCAGTATTCTATTGAAAATTATTCAAAAAGTTGGTGATAAATTTTCATTAAAAACATGGTTCCATTCAGTGTTAGTTTTCCAGATTTTCACTGCTGTTTTACTGTTAATAACTTGTTGGAGCGCTTCTCCCAGAGTCTCCACTGAAAACAGGCTCCTGGCCCACTCTGACAATACCCGATAAATAAATGTAAATAATAGATGACGATGATTTTTATGCTGCATTGCAAGATCAAATGTAATATGTGTCGCTTTAATGACAATTCAACTGTGTGGCCATTAATTTGCTCACAAAACTGAAGAACAAACACTTTAAAACAAAAAGGATACACCAAGGCAGGGAAGCAGATAGAATCCAATTTATTGTAAGCACTTTCGTCTTGGATAATACCAAGACTTCATCAGACAAAAAAGTAACAGCCACAACCCATTTTTAATAAAAGCCCCAGGTCTGACATCAGTTTCTCAATTAACATTTAAAGAGATAGGTCATTATAAAACCCATACATTACAACCCTGTTTAAAGCATATACATACACAAAAACATGTAAAACAACACATGTAAATATATACATTTTTGTAAAAACATATGAATAAAGATCTAAAAAAAGCCCTTACCAACAAAATTATCTCAATAAAGCCTTTAATTTTAAGATACAACCAATAGAGGCAAGCTCATTTAACCCAGGCCATCCAACAGCTTTTAAACGGAGGATCCAGAATAATTCTTTTTTCTCCAATTTCAGTTGCCATGGACCTCCCCTCACATTGGGTTTAATTTGTTCAATGACTATAAATTTAAAATAATGTTCTGGGAATTCATGAATGTGCCTAAACAACGCATTTGTCAGTTTTTTCTTTTTAATGTCATAGCAATGTTCATAAATGCAGGTTCTGAGTTTCCGCTCGGTCTTTCCTATACAGAAAGCCAGGCAATTCTGGCACAAAGCCCCATACACAACACCAGTACTATTACAGTTATATTTACCATGAATGTGTAACAAATATCCATTTAAACAAAAAAGTTCTCCAGTGTTAATGTGTGTACAATAGCTACAGAACCCGCACCTAGACATCTGCCGAACCATTTGTTCATCAGCTTCATGTCTCAACGGTCTTTCCAGCAAACTTTTTAAATGATTCCCCTTCCTATAAACAATCAAGGGTTTCTGACTAATTTTTGGTCTAAAACTACTGTCTTCCATCAAGATAGACCAATTCTTAAATAAGATATCTTGTATTGCATATGAGTCCACAGTATACGTAGTAATATAGGATAATCTAAAATTCTTTTCTCCAAAAATTTCATAATTCACTACGGTATGTACTGAAGTCATGGTATTGCTATCATTCATATTTTTAACCCTCAAAATAGGACTGTAAAAACCAGAAGAACATTTATTAATAACTTCCAATTTAATGACACCCACAAAGTCCACAGGATAATCCCTCCTAGTAAACATTTCTTCCAACAATGAGCATTCATTCAAAAAATCTTCAAAAGTAAATGTCATACGGGCAGCTCTCACGAATTGCCCCATTACCACAGCTTTTTTATGGGTCCTAGGGTGACAGCTGGAAAAATGGAGAAAGGAATTAGAATAAGTTGGTTTCCTATATATAGTGGACACATATCTACTATTTGCCCGATCTTTCATTAATTGGACATCTAAGTAATTAATTAGACAATGAAGTCTCTAATTCTAACAAAAAACAAGGGGAACTCACTATTCTTATCCAACAGTTAACTAAAAAGGTGGATGGTCTGGCTGCAGAAGTGCAAGAGAGATTTTCTGGGATACCAGGAGGTTTGATTCCCAGTGTAAGCAGTTGCAATGGTTCTATGGACAAGGTAATGATGTTACTAATTCCGTGACTTTGCCTAATAATTTACCTGGTGGTGTTAATTTGCAAGAATGGCTACAGCAAGTGGTTTTATTTCCTCAGTCCACACAGCCAACAGTTAACAGAACCTTAAAAAATAGCCTTGACTTGTATTATGAGAAATTGCTGAAAGTTCATAAACTACAAGCCGAGAAGGCTAATCTTATGGAATGTATAAAGCGTAATCAAGTCCCTAAAGGGTTGTGACTTTGGAGATTTTCGATAGGACTCATTAGACATTCTCCATTACATTGTGAACTCTTGGCTCTCTTTGATCGACATGGCTGTGAATATATGGAGGTTTTGGTCAAGAATAATAGTAAAATAGTGGATGACTTGATTCGAGAGGTTAAAGACTTGGACATTGTTATTACTACGGATCTATTATTTCAACAATACCAGGTGGAATATAATCATATTTTTAAAAGCATTGATCAGCATGTCAATAATATTAGAATACGTAAATCAAAGAAACTTGAGAGAGATGCCCATGATTATCTTTTTAAAAAAAACATATCCACTCCCTCCAGATTCACAAGGGTGGGGCCAGAGGTTGTTTAATTCCACTCCCTGTGAAATGGAACATGAGGAAAATATTAATACTGATGAAGGGGCGGAACAGGCAGTGCGTGCCCCTTTAGATCAGCCTGCTTTACGTCGATCTGAATGGATAAGGGAGAGAGAACAGGATTATGGCTGTGGTGCGAATTTAAACTACAGGAAGGACTAGCGGAGCCACCTGAATTATCAGCAACCCTGTGTATCAGAACCAGAACTAATGGTGGCGATAGAATATGTTGACAATAATCTCCCTTTGGTGAGTTCTTTTGGCTCTACCCCAGTTAATTTGTTCTCAGATATAGCGTCTTGGGATGATGATTGTGATTCTAGTGTTGGATTTGGAAATATCAGCAGTTGCGCTACTAACATTAACATTTTATCAAGCCCGCCAAACATTATCTTTAATAGCACAAATGACTTTAAAGTTTTTAACTACAGTAGCTGTGATTTCTCAACAGATATTGCGAATGTGTTTTCCAAGGGCTTTTCATTTGTTCCACAAGTTAGAGTGGACATTGTGACAATTTTATTGGATTTAAAACTTTTTATTTGGAAGCTTAACTTAAAGCTGTTGTTTAACAATTGTGAATCTGTTGACAAGGGGCCTTTTTGGGTCTCTAGTGTTTGCAACCCCCCTCTGCACCCTACGCTGGTATTTTTTGAAAAGATGTGTGAATTTGATTTGAGATTTCTCTTACAAGAGAGAGAAAGGAAGGCGTCTTATTGGAATAGTGAAGAATATAAATTGATCAATTCTGTTAGACAATTACCAGTGAGGGTTATTCAGCCGGACAAGGGTGGGGGTGCTGTAATTATGGATTACCATGATTATATTCAGAGAATGTATACAATTCTTTTTAGTGATAGGTATAGACAAGTATCCAGGGAAAACGCTTACAATAAATTGGATTCTATCTGCTTCCCTGCCTTGGTGTATCCTTTTTACCATTAATTTGCTATTTAATTAGTTATATATTTTTATATATGTATGTAATCTAAGACATAGAGAAGCAAATCTTTAACTTGTGTTTAGGCAGTGAACAGTTTAACCTGTGGTCATGAGTTGTGCACCACCCTCATTGTAATATTAACATATGTGTGTGTGTGCGTGTGTGTGTGTGTGTGTGTGTGTGTGTGTGTGTGTGTGTGTGTGTGTGTGTGTATATATATATTTATATATATATATATATATATATATATATATATATATATATATATATATTATATATATACACACACACACACACACACATATATATATATATATATATATATATATATATATATATATATACATATACATACATGGGTCTACTTTGTTTCGTTGACTCTAATTTTACTGAATTTCATTTCATCCCGACCACTTCATTGAAAACTCAAATTAATGAAAACTCATTTCAGTGAATCTCATTTTACTGAACTGCAGTTAGTATATATGGCACTGTGTAAAGTACTGTAAGGCAAGTAAAGGTTATATGCCCTTTTCCCCACTGTAGTGCGATCCTGGACTTAGTAACTGGGTTGTTTGGGTTGCGTAGCCCCCCACTTAGTTTGAGTGCACATTGTCTTCTGGAGAGAGTTAGTCATTGGTGTTGCAACTATGCATGTCTATTGTTTAAAATGTATTGTTTTGAAGTTTTTGGTAAAATACAACATAAAACAAACAGGTTGGGGGCTATGCCCCCCTTCCCCCCATGTCGGGGGCTGTGCCCCCCACCCAACCCCAACTATATATACTAACTCCAGGATTGCACTACAGTGGGGAAAAGGGCATATACCTTTTACTTGGCTTACAGTACTCTACAAAGTGCCATATATACCAAGTTCAGGTCAGTGAAATGAGATTCAGTGAAACGAGTTTTCAGTAATTTGTGTTTTCAGTGAAGTGGTCGGGGTGAAATGAAATTTAGTGAAATGAGATTCACCTAAACAAGTAGACCCATATACATGCATATACATATACAAAACATATGCACATACATATACATATACATATATAAACCCCACCGAAGCTGTACTGCCCTCGAAACAGCCTACAATGAGAGAAGAGGAGCCCACCCTAGAAGAAGTAAGAACAACACTAAGGAAAATGAAGTCAGGGAAAGCAGCAGGCTCAGATGAGGTCACAACAGATATGATAAAGATGTTGGGTGAGATAGGGGACAAATGGCTCTTGAGGGTACTCATAGCAGTGTGGGGAGAAAGGCATGTCTCAGTAGACTGAAGAATAAACATACTCTTGCCAGTGTACAAGAATAAAGGGGACAGCCACAACTGTGGGCAGTACAGAGGCATCCTTCTATCACATTGTATGAAAGTTCTGGAGAGCATGACTGATAAACGACTATGGAGAGAAGTAGAACTTAAGATGGGAGATGAGCAGTTTGGATTCAGATAAGGATGTAGCACAACTGAACCAATGTTTGCAGTGAGACAGATAGCTGAGAAGAAGCTAGAGATGAGGAAAAATTCCAACTGGGCATTCCTAGACTTGGAGAAAGCATATGACAAGGTCTCAAGAAAGCTGATCTGGGCAGTACTGCAGTGGTTCAAAGTACCAGAAACATTGGTAGAATTAGTGCAGGCTATGTACAAGGACTCAGTGACACAAGCATGAACAGCACTCAGCCTCACAGAGGGGTTCCCAGTGGGAGTGGGTGTACACCAGGGTTCAGTCTGAGCCCACCCTATTCACACTGGTGATGGACTACATTAGCAAACAGGTTGGAGGGGACAGATCCACAAAGTTATTGCATGCAGATGATGTGGAATTACAGGCAGACTCTGAACAAAAACTTCAACAAAGGATAGGGAAATGGAATGCAAAATTGAAGGCACATGGGATGAAACTAAGCACACATAAGACAGTAGAAATAGCAGTATGAGGGAATCAGAAGAAGCTGAGAACTGAGATAGAAGGGAAGATAGTGGAACAGGTAAATAGCTTCAAGTATCTGAGATGGGTTGTTGAGGAAAAGGGAAGTCTGAATGAAGAGGTCAAAGCTAGACTCAGAGGGGTGGCAGCCAATTGGCATAGAGTCTCAGGTGTAGTCTATGACAGAAAAATGACAAAGATGCTGAAAAGTAAGGTGTACAAGACAGTGGTCTGACCAGTATTACTGTATGGTAGAGAAACGTGGGCAGTAAAGGCAGAGTAGATGAAGAAGCTAGAGGTGATGGAAATGAAGTGCCTGAGAAGGGTAGTAGGATGCACACTGTAGGACAGATGAAGAAATGAGACCCTAAGAGCAGAAGCCAAAGTAGCTCCAATTATAGAAAAGATCAAAGAGAACAGATTACTGTGCTTTGGACATGTGCAGAAAAGCAGAAGACAATTTGGTGAAGAAGATTTGGGACAAACAGGAAAAATGTAACATTAAATGAGGACATCCAGCAAAAAGGTCGATGGATTGTGTGAAAGAAGATCTGTGACAGTCAGGAATGAGTGTTGAGGAAGGCAGGACTGTGACACTGAATTGAGAGAGATGGCGGCAGTTAACAAGATACCCTGACCCCAATTAAAAGGGGGCTGATGATGATGATGACATATACATATATATGTCTCTCTCTCTCTCTCTCTATATATATATATATATATATATATATATATATATATATACATATATTATATATGGGATTCGGACACATGCTCGACTAGCATATGTCTGAATCACAAAACATCGAACACACATACACGAAAACGCTTAATATTGACAAGTGCTTCAGTGTATGTGTGCCTGTTTCGTAGATCGGACTACAATGCAGGTAAGGGAAAATTCCCCTTTCCCCACTGTAATGCGATCTTGGAGTGAGAATAATAAAGTTGGGGGTGTGGGGAGTGCAGGGGGGCAAAGCCCCC
>NC_056733.1:1386559055-1386619055 GCF_019279795.1 Protopterus annectens | reverse complement strand
AACCAGGTAGCAAATTCCAGAGATAAGGATATCAAAAATAAATGTTCAAATCCCCGAAGATGCAAGCCATGTAGATGGAACTGCTAACAGCCCCTAGTTGACAGACTTCAGAGACTGAGCTGGCCAATACCAGGTCATGATGTCCTATAGGTAAAGGTTCCTTAAGATATTCAGGGAAAAGTAAACAAGAACAAGGACATTGTAGCTGATATAGTGTCTGACAATCAATCAGTGACGTTCCTGCCTAACTGACAGTAAAGGATGGTACTTTTGCATCCCTGTACATAGATGGCCAAAAGCTTTAGATCTTCTTCAATTGACTTAGTTCTGCACCTGTAGGTATCAGACAGAGGGTGCTGCAGTAGTCAAACCAGAAGTGGATTAAGGCATGAACCAATATAGATATTTCAAGATGATATAAGCTCCTTGATAAGGCAGAAGTCCAATGATATAACAAACAGGCTTGACAAAAGCTGAAATCTGGTCCCTTATTTTTAGCTTGTCATCAGTAATCACCAATAAATCATGTATCTTAAATATGAAATGCAGCATGTCTCTACTACTAAAGATGGTAGGAGGCAGGTCTGGCTTCACTTCAAGAATCCCCTCAGGCTAATATCCAGAGTAGAGCCACCATCTTGGAAGTATATTCCAAGTGTGTTTCTAACTAGTTAACTGCTGACAAAAATTCCTGAGGAAATGAGAGAAAGAGATACAATCATCAAATCAACAATGATACTGCAATCCTTTTGTTTGAATAGCATATCCCAGATGCAGCATGTATACAACAAGCATAAACGGACCGAGGATGAAGTCCTGTTGGACACCACAACTATGAGGGTTGGATGTTAAATATGTAACACTTGAAGCTTCCCCCTGGGTTTATCCAGAGAGACAGGAGTAAAAACATTGTAAAACTACACAACTGATGCCACCCTAATGTTCTGTGATATTAAGTAAGATAACAAGATCCACTCTATTAAATGTCAACACCAAATGTAATAGGAATAAATATAGATGATCTTTAAGGAGTCTCGTAAGGGCCTGTCTCAGTACTGCATAACCTGAAAGCCAGAATGAAATGGGTCATTGATTTTTATCTCTCAGATATGATTGCAGTTGAATGTACACTACTTTATCATGAACATTATAGACAAAAGGGAAGGTATGAGATGGGATAATAGTTATCCAAATTATCAGGATCCCAACCTGCCATTTTTAAGAACTAGAGTAACCAAGGCCTCTTTTAGTTGAGATAGAAAAATGTCTTTAAATGCAGGATCCATGGGTACATCACATGAAGCAGACCAAAGCCTAGATACGTGATATTTCACTTCACAGTGCCTCTCAGGGACCATCGGCTAGAGCTGCATATATGTCTAGCTAGATTTTTTTTTTTTTTTCATTTTTTGAGCATAAACAGTTTATGGCGTACTTAGACTACTGGCCTATACATATTATGGTTTTCTGGGGATAAAATAAAGAGAGGGTCAAAATTTGAAACTATTATATTCTCAAAAAAATTCCAAATGAAATGAAGATGAATTCACTGTAATTAGTAACATAGATTTAGAAGAAAACCAAGACTCCACAGCTAGCAGCAGAAATTTTAATGCAGAACTGGTCTGTATGACCCAAAACAGTGTCAAATTCAGTATCAAAAGTTCAGTAATAATTATTAAACCTAAAAGTTCAGTAATTACTTGTTCAACAAATGCGCTTACATAAACTTTTTGGAGATTACCACTGGCTTTGTTTGTTTTTTCATTAGTTTATTGTTTTTGTTCTTTGATAAAATTCAGTATCAAAAGTTCAGTATCAAAAGTTAAGTGCTTTCACCTAACCACTGTCAGGCTTCTTCAGAACAAATAACAACGCTTGGGTAGTAATTTAAATATAACCAGCAACATACATCTAACCAGTAGAAAAAGAGCATCAACAAATCATTCCTCACCCACTTTTAAAAACGTATTCACTAAGTGCTGTCATAAAAATTGTTTACAATACATTAAACATATAGTTTTTGTATGTGAAATATAAGCCTATAGAAATTCATACCAACTACACAGTTATCAAATCAAATCTATCTATCATGAAAGAAGGGAAAAATGCATTTTATATTCATGATTAAATGAATATTTCCTCCTGTTCCATAAACTGCACTGTTTCTAAATCTGCTATCTATACAAAATTAGAGAAATTGCTTATTTTATTAACAATGATATTGCCAGTATTTTGCTATGTTAAAACAAGTGTTGGGATTTTTTTGTCCCTCCCTCCTGCCTGAGCAGATGCTGTGTGTAACATATAAACTTAGCTACTAAACATGCTTAAATTATTTCTATATACAGCGGCAAATATAAATGGACTGTATTAGTAAATATAAACAAATAAATCTTCACAATATTCAGCTTTGAGTTAATTGTTTTGAGACTGGAAGCTTGGTTTAGCAATGTACTGATAAAAATAACAAGCCTCCTAAATGGATGATACTGTACATTCCTAGATGGGTATCTTCATTGAAGAAAATTATGATTTTTGGTCAGATACTTATGTCCCCTGAAAAGAGACTAAAAGGCTAATGGCACTAACCTGCTCAACAAAAGATAAATAAAAACAAACTGAAAATAAATAAAGTCAGAAAGAGCAATAAGTAAATATAATATTGATGTTTCCTAGACATGGATGTAAGAAGCTATGGAACAAAACTTCTAGATTTCAAAATTAATATTATATCAATGACAGTAAATATATTGCAGACCACTTAATGGTTTCATCAAGATACTAAATTATATGCAATTTATTAAACAAGTATGGAAATGTTTTAATGGTAATTTCTTTCAGTATTAAGGAATTCTACATCAAGGGTATACACTTAAATTTTTGCAGTGTTATGTAATAGAAAGTTACAGGCATCCATTTATTTTCAGCACAGTGTATGCTTCTACATTCTGGCTGATGGCCTATTATCTAATTTCCATATGAAGCATAAATCAGTGTGCCCCCTCAAGCAACTAAAGTGCAAGTTATGGCTTTAAATTATTCTTGTAAACCAGGGAATGTGGCCCATTCTAAGAAAGGAAAATACACGAACAATTTTATAATTAATGTAATGAAATATAATAAAAGGAAAATATATATTTATTTTAACATAGCAAAGTGCATCTGAAAACTAGTAACACATTTAAAACTTTCTGGATCCTTATTTTCTTGTTTACTATTAGTTTTTAACAGAAAGTAGAAAAAATGGATCTGGTTGCCTTTGTAGTTGTTTAACTTTTTATTGTTGCTGACACTAAACGGATCTTATCTGAATGAATTAAATATTTTTAAAACAGGATGTACTTTCATTGTTTATGTCCTATCAGTTTATAAAATCAAATGTAACATCAACTATATAACATGTAATATTTATGGTTGCCTATATACAATGCAGTATATAAATAAGAACCACCAGAAATGAAGTACATTGTCTAGTTCAGGAGAACAAACTGTAATGAGCCTTTGTAAAAGTAATGCACCTTTACAATTTCATATTGACAGATTCTTAACTGTACAGGGTTTATTGCTTGGTAAAATAAACACAGCAAAAGACAATATGGCATTCACAGAGTCCCATAGGAGTATGTTGTATTCAGCACTGCTGCTTCATCATATAAATATGTGTTATCTTTATAACCATACGATAATTGTAAGCCTGAAAATTGTAGCAACTGCTATATTAGATCTACCAAAAATGACCCACAAGATAAGATGTGTTTGAATTGTGCACTTCAAAAGAAAGACAGTCCAAAGAAATAATAATAAATAAATAAAGGTTGCAGTGTTTGTGTGAGAGAAACAGCTTCAGCAGTCATGCAAGCAGGCATGAAAAATCATGAAGCCTTTAAAACGCAGCTTCATAAATAGGTTATTGTTTCTAGGAATAAAAAGGAATGCAGATAAGTGAAGACAATAAATTCTTCACATCTGACAAAAATGAACAAATACCCACAGGAATGTGGCCACATAACAAATTTAGAATGTCCACTGGAAGCCAGCTGGATAGGTTTTAGGCCAATTGTTATTATCAACAAATGCCATTCTGACCTCGGATTGCAGGTACACAGAGAAAGAGTGAGAGATAAATACGTGAGAGATGTATAAAGATAATGAAGACATCAACACTAGGAAGGTGAGAGCAGTAAATGTAATATTAAGTCAAGGAGTTGCATTTAAAACATTCCATAAAAACCATTACCCAGGAACAGCAGACAGACAGAAAGAAGGTAGATGTAATCATAACATGGCAAAGTGAAAGAGAAAAAGAGTGCAGTAATATGGAGGTGATGATCAGAGTAGAAAAAAGTTGGGAAGGTTAAGGTAGTTGTGAGACAGTAAAGCTATGAGTAAGTAGTATAGAAAGTGATAAAGGAAGAGGAATGGAAAATATAAAAGGGGAAAACAGCATCTGAAGCAGATTTAACAGTGAAAACATACAGATGAAGAACTATCAAGTTATGTGGAAGAGAAAGCAATTATCTTTGAAAACATTCAGTATCAGTAACAATTAATATTCACTGGATCTCTGCAGCAACAACAAGTAAATCTCTATAACATTCTTGATCAAATGTAAGATTAGAATAATGGGAAAACCTAATGAGATGTTCCCTTTGTCAAAGGTAGCATGATCTCAGCTGGGACTAGAGAAGTCACGAGTGTCACTTCCCCACTGTAAAAAAATACATTTTGATATGTTGCTTTAGGCTATTTCTATTTTTGTAATTTTGCATTGGGTTAAAACATTATGATAACAAATGCTGCAGAAGTCAGTTCCAGAGCTTATTCAGTTTGGCTTCCATGTCTACTGGATATAGTCATAATTTAACAAAACAGTTGCAGATAGATTTTGAAAACAAATTGTATTAACAGCATGCCTAAAAATATTTTAATATGTATTTTCCTGACCACTAAAGGTAGTTGTTTTATAGTTTATTCACAATCAGTGCAAAGAAAGACTTAATGCATAAGTTTATGACAGACTGCTGTATTAACTCATTCAAGCCTATAGCACCTTTTTTCATACTTCCAGTTAACACCCATAACAAATGACCCATTGACCTCATCAGTACAACATAAGTGGATTGTTTGGCTGTACCTTAGAATAACAGAACTTAAAAATCAAACCTTAACATTCACAAACACTAGCATGCTTCCAAAATATCCCAAATAAGACCGAAATAAAAGGGTAGAAAAAGTCACACAGACAAACTAGTCAGTAAAACCTGCAAGAAATACTTAGCCAAGGAGTCCATATTATAAGATCGACATTTGAAAACATCAAACAACATATGGTTGACACCATATGGTCGATGTCCTCAAACATCGACCTTATAAAAAGACAAAAGAAAAAAAGAAAAAAGTATCCTAATGGGTTTAAGCAGGGGGGCAAGCCCCCATGCACCCCCCACACTCCTGCTACTTAAATATACCAACTCTGAGACCACACTACATTGCAGTAAATAGAAATCTCCCCTTATGGAGATTTCCATTTACACACTCGAGATTCTGAGCGTTCGATATTCTCATGTCGACAATGTCAGAATCGACATTGTCGGCTTTTGAGAATATAATATAGACCCTAGCCAAGCTAGAGTCTTCTTTGTGTAATGGAGACCTTATGGAGTCAATAAAGAGGCTGAAACATGGCATGTCTGCAATTAGTGGGGTTTTGTTTTATATGCCTGAATGTACCAACAAAGACTTAGAAAGCAAAAGATAATGGGCATTCAGAAGCCATATAACTGAAACACTGTTATGTCTTAAGGGATCATTTGCATATAACCCATGGTCCTCTCGCGGCTTACAGAAGCCATTCTGTTTAGCACAGTTATAAAGTTAAATCATATACATCATTGCATGGTCTATGGCAAAAGTGATAGTAATATGTCCATTTTCTTGAAGCTGTGTAGAAAGGAAAAGTTTTCTTTGTTTTCTTTCTAGAGTAAGAAAGTCATTGCATTTTGCTGAGTTTGCACTGAAGTCATATGACAAAAATTGCATGATTAAAATTATACAATGGATATTTTAGGCTGAAATTGTGTCATATCAATAAAAATCTTTGCAATTGCAAAATTCCAGAATAGATGAAAGAAGGACCATTTAAACATAATTGGTGTTCTAGAGAAAACTGTTTAGAAATTAATTTTTAATCTCAAAATAAAGAAGTAGATTTGAAACACAAATACTAGTTATATGATACACAGAGAGCAACATATCTGCATGGGAGGGCACCTGAAATGCAGGGGAAACAGGCAATGATAATCATTGTAAAGCTGATGGATGTTGTCACAAAAGAAGATACTGCCAGCCCTGCTATCTGGAATTTTTTAAATAATTATATGTCATTTGTGAATGTTGACATGATGTATATAGAATGTGTGTGTGTCAGGTACTTGGGCAGGGACACGAAGCACTGGGTGGACAGAGAGAGTGTTGGAGGACTTGACTTGGAACCCTGGCCAAGGACTCAACTCTATAGCTGTGCCAGTGAGGAGTCTTACTGGGGACCTGGAGAAAGAGGGAGAAACCAACCAAGGACAGACTGTGGTCTTTGTGTGCTCTTAAGGAAAATTGCACTTGATGCAGAGATCTGCATCTAGAAATACTGTGTGTGGGCCTGTCATCCTCCCAGTGTATGTCCCCCACTGGTGCTAGTGGTGAGGATTAAGGCTCCTTGATTACTGGTTCAGTGGTGGGGCATCACAGATGTCATAACTGCTGACCATCCATTAGGTAGGTTATAAACAACTTCTTCTTCTTTCGGCTTTTCCCGCTTAGGGGTTACCACAGCGAATCATCTGTCCACTCATGATTGGCAGTGGAGTTTTACAGTGTTGAGTTGCCAGCCCAGTGCCCAACCTTCCACAGAAGGCACACACATGCACACACTCACACCTAGGGCCAATTTAGAGTGTCAAATCCACCTATTGCATAAACAACTAACAGGTACTAAAAACAAACTATATAGTGGCCTGTGGCTGGATGGGAACCTGTATCTTCAAAGACAGAGATAGCTTACAGGCAGCTGCCTAAAACAGTACAAAAAAGGAAAATATTCAATAACATAAACTGTACTGCATGCATATGTTTCTGTTGTCTTTATATTGGGGTCAAAATAGAATAAATGACAAGAAATAGCAACTGGAGAATGGATGGAGAAAGATATAAGACTTTTAAATGAACTCATTGTATGCAATTCTATTAATTTTTTATTGTATTTGTTTATTAACTGGACAAAACCACTATGCATAAGTTCTTCTTCTCCATTGTTACTAGGGAGCACTTTCTAGTTAAGTGACTTAACTAAGCTCACATATTAAGCAAATGGAGAGTGATAGAATCAAGCCAGCTATTGATAAAAAATTTGCAACACCTTGGGCATAAATAGGATCATTCTAGCAGACCTCTCAGATGAGATCTAAGTCCAAATACCAACACATTTTGGATGGGGCAAGTATTTGGAAGGAATAGTGGTGGACTTGAAAAACTTTACATTCATGCACAAGTGTAGCATGAGGGTCTGAGAGGTGGTAGGAAAACTTCATTTTTCTTTCTTCTTTCCTTCAAAGTGATAACCCAACAATAGCAAAAAGTAGGCCAGTTGAAACTGTGAAACTTTTGGAAATGTGGTTCAAAGGACAAATAAAAATGTGTATTTTATGCACCAAAGCTGGAAATTTCCTGACCATTTAAATGGGCAAATCTGACTTGACAGCTTGTGTTCATGCATGCATGCATGTGTATCCACGGTTCCCCTTCAGAAGGTCAAACGGCTGAAATCTCGAAATGCATATAGTCGAGACCATATGCTCGAAATTTCAGAAGCTCGACTGTCTGAATGGGGATCGGCATACAGCGCAGCATGGGAGATTTCCCTTTCTGTGCTGTAGTGTGATCTTGGAGTTGGAATAAATAAGTAGCGGGGGGGGGTGCAGGGGGGGCTTGCCCCCCCCCCCCCTGCAGAAACATTGTTTTTGGTTTGTAGTTTTTTTTTTATTTCCCTTTCAGAAGGTCGAGCTTCTGAAATTTGAGCATATGGCTTCGGCCATATGCATTTCGAGATTTCAGCCATTCAACCTTCAGAAGGGGAACTGTATCCACACACACTACTGTCACTCTTTCTCTCTCTCTGTCTCACACACGCATACATGTGCATACAATGCACATGCACATATGATTGGTTTCAAATATAATAATTTGAAGGTTTTAAAGCTATGGTTCCTATTTCAATACATTAACTTCACCTTTCATAAATGTAAGAAAGTACACATTTCATGTGAACGCTATTGTGTACATGGTGCAAATATTAAAGATGTAACCGTGAAGTGTTACAAAAGCAATGCTCATTGGTTGGACTTTCAGACTGTCATTAAAACAATATTGCTGAGAAAATCACATCATTCTGAATTATGGTATGTATAGATATTTTTGTAGGCCTCCAATACCCTGACACATTTTTACTCAGAATTTCCTCCAACAAAATAGTAGATCTGTTCATTCTACTGTGTGAGCAATACATAAGGCATGATACTTCCAAAACAATATCAATCTTTATATGACTCCAGGTATAGGATAAGGTAACATAAGTCATCCAGAGGCAAGCAATACATTGGTCATATAGTACATACTTGTTTGTACAACCCATGTTGCTTAAAAGTCAAAATTTTATTGAGTATTTGCAGAAAAACAAGCATGCTAACAAATGTACCACTGAAAATCTCAGATGAAGAGGCCTCAAAGCAAACATACCTGGAATACAAAAGTTATTTATTAAATAATTACAAAGAATTGCCACAGTCACACTGGGCCCTTGTGGACCAAAATATTAATGAAAAACGTATATTTTTGTTGCTTAGATGCAAAATGCTTTAAAGAAAAATATTTAGTGGCACTTAAGGAATTAATACACTGTAAGAACAATAACTGAGAATGAAAATCCTGGTTATCTCATAGAGAACTAATTTATACAATAAAGCTAGTAATTTTCTAACCATTTAAGTCAGTGATAAATATCATAATTAGTAAAATGTTTAAATACAAAGAGATTAAATGATTATAACCAGAAAATATATTAGTCTATGTTTTTCACATTTTCCCAGTCCAACAAATATATGTTGTGTAAAACTTATTTGAACAATGTTTTTAGTCTATAATAAAACAACAAATTATTTATACAGCATTACTCTATATTATAAATAGTAACTATTTGCAATGTTGTCTGTGCCTAATGGTTCAGGTCATGTTTAAAAAGGTACCTAGGACCAGTCCGGTGACCTGATAAACAAAGTTTAATGAGTAACTTACGATACCTCTGTAGTTCCAGTTATGATGGGATGAAATACAGGTCCTTTAAGGAAATATAGATGACTCATCTTAAGGCTAGTTTAGATAGTGCCACTTTACCTGACTATCAGTGACTAATAATGTGTATGTACAGCTGGCGCTTTTATAAATCAGCTAACATTCTTACATGATTACAATGTATATAGAGTCAAATAGTCAATAATTCCATCTTTCCTTAAATGAAGCTAACTGTGGGTTAGTGATTTTTCAGCTTGCCAGAACACATTTCTGCTGATTATTGCACCCTTTTAGTAATCATTCAAGTATGATATGTATAACAAAATTGTACTTTTCACTGACATATATCGACAACAAGCCACCAGATCACTTGATCACTTCTGATGCCAATGTACTTTGGATAATGGCAATGTCTTGTGCATAGTGTCCTCCTCAGTTTGCCCAAAAGTCCATTATCACACTTTTCCTGTGTTATGACCGTTTACCATACTTTTCCCTTGTAAACTGTTGTATGCATGGGCCTTTGACAAGTCTTATAATTAAATATAGTGCAGATTTTTTTCATCATTTTATTTTGGTCATTTTTTCACTAGTACCTGGTGTTTTTTTTTTTTTCAGTTTTAAAAAGTACCTTAAATCTGGTAAAGGTCTTACAGTTATAGTAGATTATTGTAACATAGCTTACTATAACTAAAATGTTTTTCTGCCTTGTCTACTTCTACCAGATTGTTCTGTTTTTTGATCTAAAACATGAATATTTGTTGAAGAAAAATATATTGGACCATTAAGTCTATACTATAACCCAGCTAGATATAATACCCATATTCCAATAAGTGGTGGATTAACAGCGTACCATAAATACACAAGGATTTAAACGTGCTGTGTGTTCAAATCCTAGACAGTAGTAATACAAATATCAGATATGTCAGTCCTTAAATCAGAGGAGAATGTGGTATAGACTCAGAAAAAGATAAATTGATTGCAAACAACATCAAAAGTAAGTAATTAATCATTTTAGAACTTAGATGAGGAATCTTGCATTAATTATTTTGCCTTATACTTAGCAGTTTAGCAAGTAAAAATGAGCATAGGTACCCGACAGCAGTGATAGTAAAGTTGAATGTTGACAAGAAATACTCAATGATTCATTTCTCATTATGGGTAATATATCAATATCAACCAAGGGAAGGGTAAAGCTAATCTCTAACCAAATGGGATAGACTGATTTGAGCACAAAAAGGGAAATTGTCTGGGCTTAAAATGGCCTGCAAGGGCAGCTAGCCTAGTCCTCACTTATGAACCCATGAACCTATAACTCACTGCACTGTCTGCATTATAACACAACAAAGATCAGTATGAACTCAATGTAGGCAATATCCAGTGGGTATAGCTAAAGAAATATTCCATAACTCTTAACTTTATACTCAAAATTGCATTCTTAAATAATGAAGAAAACATAGTAAAAAAAGCTTGCAAGATTTCAGTGAAACAAGTTTGCCATGATATGTGCATTTGTAAAAGTACAAACGCTGATGAGACAGAAACTATTTAAAAACATATGTGATAATGGTTAATAACACCCGAAGAGGGAAGCCTGCAATCAAAACTATCCTAATCAATCAGGTGCAACAAAACAGGTGAGCATTTGGAAAGAAAAGGCACTTATATATGTAGTATAACATTATCAGGAATTCGTCAGGAATTTAAAATGGGAAACTGAGATGGTAGACCACGAGTACTATCAACTACTTTAATGGCTTTTGCAAATGTTAGTAAAAATGGTAATCAAAGTACATGCTCAGTGGGTCCTCTTCTTAATGCATTACGTTTGCACCTAAGTAAGAAAGAGCATACACTCCTGTATGCATTATTACATCTATGATCTATATAATAATAAATACTATACCAAGTTACAGGAAAACCTGCTCCAAGGCATGGAGTTCATGTCTAATCTCCATTTAGTACCTGTTCTCTCCAGGTACTCCCATTCCGTCCTAACTCTAAGATCATGCTGAATAAACTAACTCATCTTAATCGCTCATGCATATTTTGCATTAACTTGCCCTTGTAACCCAAATCACTGTTGAAAAATGTTTTGCAGATGGCCAGCTTACTTAGTCTTTAAACAAATAAATACATAAAAATAAACCAAAGGAGCAATAGTAAAGTCAAGGTGCCCCTTGACTATTAATAAAGTCATGGATTCTCAAGTACCTTAAGTAGTGCTAAACTCTTTATCATAATTAACAGATTCAGGGACCCACAGAAATTTTAGTGGAAAGAATGTTCTTTAAGTAAGATTGGTTGAGCCGCAAGATTCCTAGCAGTGTTAACAGTGACCAGAGACACAAAGCATGCTTACTGTAGTTGTGAAATCTCACTTCTTTAAAGCCACAAACATGCAATGTAGTAGTTTGGTCTCTGTAATGACTATTAGAACATTCTTAGTATAATCAGAAATGTAGTCAGGTTTCAATGTGGTGGATGCATTACTCATCACTGGGACTCCTCATACAGTTAATCACTGTTACACATGTAGTCTGTTAATGAAGCAAAGTGATGTATGAGCTTATGTCCTTATTACAAAATTGTAAGAAAAAAAGTAATAAAATAAAACAACAACCTGCCATTTCACCTTCATCGGTGTGCCCAAGTGACCACAGTACTTGCTGGTATCTAAAACAAGCTATGCACACTAGTAAAATGGGTTCATTGTCATTCTAAACATAAATAGCAGATAAGTGACTGATATATATTTGAAGAAAATATCACTTGTATACTTGTATACTACTACAACAACACATATTGTTATTGATGGTACATAATGTACCAGGAGAGTTAAGCATGCTGGATGTAGGAGGTATGCAGGGCACAGCCATGAGATGTGATTGGCTGAGATCAAGGACATCAATAAATATCAAGGTAATAGCACATACTCATGTACAGGAAGTAAATAACATGCTGTGATATGAGCACTTATCATGTTGTAGGATTGTCTGCTGAATGAGGTTGGAAAGCACTGCCCTGCACAATATGGCACAGTCAGAATGCAAATAGCTTTGAAATTACTTGTAGACAAAGTGTTTCTCATATGCAATGGTCCTTGGTATCGGTAACATTCTAACTTACATAGGGAGGATTTTATTTGTTCTGTTGATGTATATATATATATATATATATATATATATATATATATATATATATATATATGGATTCACTTCTAAATTTTGAAATACTGAAATACCGAATTTCAGTATTTCGAAATTAGAAACCCGAACGTTCACAAACCCGACAGTTCACAATCACGCATGCCACAATCTCGAATCATCAAAATATCAAAAAACACATTCTGGCGTCTGTTTTTCATATTTTACACCCTCCACCATTTGCAAAACACCCATGAAGCATAGAATCGCTTTAAACCCGCGTACACACCACCTCACACGATACACAACACACATTTCCATAACCAGTATACATGCACAGCTTATAACTGCAGTAAACGTGCTATTGCAAGCAGGAATTCCTCTGTAATGTATGACTCACGATTGGCCAGGATGTGTTCAAACTGTTGTTGATGTACCATAAGTCTACGTCGTTTAGGTGTGGGCGGACTACCAGCACTTAGCCGGCTTCTAAGTTCATCCACCCTATCCTGTTCTCTGGCCAATGTATGCATAAGCAGTCCTAAATCAGTTGCCTTTGCCCCCAACAAACACTTCAGTCTCCGGTGCCACGCTTCCACAGAGTTTTGCGTGCGTGGCAAACACAAGGTATTCAAGTCAAACACATTCCAAAAACTAATGGGGAATAGAGGCGGAAACCTAGCGACACATGCAGACCTAGTGGTAAATCTTCTTTTCCTCCCCAACACATAGCAGTCCCCAAAGTATTTTACAAATTCCTGACCCTCTGTCGGAAACCTGCTCTTAAGATCACTAAACGCCCTTACCACATCATCCTCTGGTAGGAATGCCACCCTTCTATTATAAGAACATCCTTTCCCTTCTGTGATTTCACCCTGGTATATCTTTCACCCACATTCCCTGGTGGAGTTATGGTGTTGGACGCCATGATATTGTCGGTACAACGTACAGCTACTTAACGATACAGGAAGCCTATATCCTTATTGGCAAGTACTCTGAGTGTTCGGGATTGTGATATCGCGATTGTGAACTGTTGGGTTTCTGAACGTTCGGGTTTCTAATTTTGAAATACTGAAATTCGGTATTTCAGTATTTCGAAATTTAGAAGTGAACCCATATATATATATATATATATATATATATGTGCACAGTCAATGAAGACATTAATTTGTATGTAAAAAGAACTCTAGCAGTTCCATTTGCTGAATAATTACATATGTGCAGAAAAGCTGTATATATTTCCAACTATTGGAATTATTAATTTATGCTAATAACGCAAATATGAAAAAAAATATTTTTTGTAACCAAAAATACTTAATGTGTCTAAAAGTAACCAACAAATTTAACTATTTCAGAGTATGATACAATTGATCAAACTATATAAACCATACAGTATATGCAAATGACTATTGGGATTTTATGGTGTACCACTCTGCAGAAAAGTATGAATCACATGCCGCAAATTGACAAAACACTATCCATTCAATCATTGTGGCATGGAATGTATTATTACAGCTTTTTCTGACACTGTAATAAAAAGAGCATGATTAAAATCTGCTCTTAGAAAATGGAGTACTATCTGAATACATGCACATCAAGCATTCAAAATTATTTATATTACAAACGTGCATATCAAATGTTCTGTAGAAGACATGCAGTGACTATTGTAGTTAAAGTTAAAATGTCACGTATAATTCATACTCTCAGTGAGTTTCTGTACATCTTGTTAATTAAAAAATAATGTTAGAATGTATAGTCTTGTGAAGGCACATAGAGAGCTCTCAAATGAAACACTAGCTGTCCTATCTACCTGAACCCAGCGTAAGCAGATGACACCAGATTCCCACCACAGAGCAACATTCTTTGCTGGCATATAACAAAGCCCACCTGTAGTGGCACACATATCTAACTGTTACATGCTTGAAATGGTTTAATACTGATAGTATCTATGCTCACATGTAGAAAGACAGAACCCCCTAATATCATTATTATGTTGTGTACTAAGGGATGAGACAAACTATAACGAAAAGTCACAATTTCTTTGCTATATTCCCACTGAAATGAAAGTTTCTTTTGGAAACAATCATTTTGACAGATGCAAGCAGGTACATTTTGACCTAAGATATCATACAATTGAAAGGCATGGACTCTCTGCATGTAAAATATAACAGGTAGAGCTAACGTAAAGCAGGGAGTTTCTATGATTCACCAAAGAAGGCTAAAGATATAAAACCAAGCATGTATTTTCTCAGTTGTTTTTGTTTAGTAATAAACAACATGAGTAAGAAAGATGCAATTGTGTGTACAGAGTGATTTACCTCCAGTAACACAGCCTTTACTGATATAGCAGTGGGGGATTTTTCTCCTCTAACTTGTCTAGTTTTCCCTAATTTATTATCTGAGATTTAAGACATATTAATTCTGCACTCTAAATCAAACGTATTAATTCTGCACTCTAAATCAAGGGCTGCCAAATAGTGTTAACATTTTATCTAAAATACCACATTTAGTCCTTGCAAATCCATATACATTCACATTAATACTTGCCTTCACATTACACTCATATGGTCCACCTCTTTCATAAAGATGTCCTATTTTAACTGCTCCTTTCTGTCCTACAAAAATGTTTGAATGATAATATGTGCTCACTTTGACTTTAAAAATATAAACTAGGATAAACTATGCACACAATTTTTGCTTCTAGTTCTGTGACTGCATAGCAATAGATTTTCACAGAGCTTATTTCTGATCTTAGGGTATTACATGGATACAATTTTAGGCCAGCTTACTTCTGATCCTATGGTATTAAATGGATATTATTTTAGGTTATCTCAAAAGTAAATGAGATATATTTTGCTCTTAAAAGGGACAAGAAAGCTGAGTAAAGCTCAGTTGTTAATGGTTTCTTTAGAAGTGCTGTTTTATTGTAAGTCTACCTGCCTAGTAATTTAACATGTATCATGAATCTTCATATGAAATGACTAATGGCAATTGTAACTTTGTTTCATCAAGGACTAGAAAAGGAAACTGCAATGGTAAGTACTATAAAACTATAATAATGTATGTCTTTACTGATGACATTTTTTTTTGGAATTAGTTAATGAAGCTTCCAAATTTTCCCACAACTGTTTATGAAATAAGTAGTTACTAAAACATATCTTATGCATATTTGTATGATTTGCTGTTTGTTGTTTATTCTGCAGAGTTATCAAGAGTAAATGAGTTTAGCACTTATTGCAGTTAACATTTTTCAGGTGCAACAATCAACACAAAATAAAATAGTTGTTAAAATTATTATTTTTTTTTATCTTGTGCTGTTTTAGTAAAGGTAAGATGAACTCCTTCATGCAGGAAAAATGGTGCATGTTTAACATCAAGTTTTTTAAATGTGGATATAAGATTAATCCTTATCCATTATGCTAATATAGCTGTCACTAGAAAATCTCTAGATTGAGATATTGGGATTCTTTTCCATTGTTCTGTTTATAAAACTGTTTAGTGCAAATACTAAATGTTCCTTATTTGATTAGCGTAAGCCTTGTATTATTCATTAAGATCATGAATCTTTTTAAATTTCATGATGTCAACAGCTGTATCCTTTTTTTAAAGGAAGTGTTCTGTTTACCTTGCCCCTTGGGGACAAGATGGTCATGAAATAAATGTAATGAACCTGACCATTTTTTTCTTGTGATGACTGAGAAGAAAAGGCTTATCCTTAATTGCTAATCTGAGCTCTTTTCAGGAGTGATCCCTTTCAAGCATGAATGATTCTATCTTTTTGATAAGGGATTCAAAATTTATGTCAGATAATGTACACAATAACCACCATTACACAAAGGCCTGTGAGTTCTAAAAGCTGCTTCATGCCAGTCATTTCCAAGAATTAATATCTGTTAAAATTTTTTCTTGAATATTTGTAGAGGCACTTCAAACAGATTTAGAAACCTGAAGACATAAACTTATTGTTACACTCTTTTGTAAGATAAAATTTGAACAAATTCAACAGCTGAAGTCACTAAGGTACATTCACCCTCAAATATTTTTACTTTTCCATTAAAAGGGAAAACCACAGTAATGATATAAAGTGAATACATGTTATGAATCTTTTAGGTATTATAACTTCATTAATGCTGGCTGATATTTGTTTTTTTTTATTTAACCATCTACAACCCTGTTTCCTATTTTTGCACACAGGGTCAGGGTGCCAGTTCAACAGTGACAATCACCTAGATCCAAAGTTCACACCACTGGGTGATCAGCCCTACCACTGCAGTTCTGTCATACTACACACACACATGCACATTCACACCTATGGCCAATTTGAGTGCCCAGTCCACCTACTGCATCATTTTGGAAGGTGAGAAGAAACTGGAGCATCAGGGGGAAAACCATGCAAACACAGGGAAGACATGCAGACTCCACGCAGAAGGCAACCCAGCCAAGAATTAGAGGGATAACCTTCTGCTGTAAGGCAGCAATGCTATCTGCTTCACCACACTTGCTTTTTGATGGCACTGAAAAAAGAGTACCATGTAAAAACCTTAAATGTTAGTACCTAACAGAGTCTAATAATGAATTAGTATAATTAAAGGCATCATTTCTCTGGAAATGCAGTCCTTTTAGGAAAGGGAATTAATCTATAATTTTACCTAGCTATTTTGTATCAGGATATCTAAAAAAAGAAACATTGCAGTTCTCCCTTTTTGCATCAAGAACAGAAAATGTTTCTAATGGCTTCCCTATTAATAGCTTATGTCCATTTCTCTTAGCTGTAACTCTACAATCCCTGCTCCAATCTACTACCCCTTCCCAACCCACCAATAAAGACATCTCTACAATGGATGCAATAATGGGTCACCAACAAAAAATGGAGCAAAAGAAGTAGACATAGAACAGCTGCGGCACACACAATAGGAGCAAAAAAATAAAATATCACTAGTTTGACAGTATAGTTATTTTTCTTTCATGTTCTCTGTATGTTCTCTCTCTAATTCTGCATTATTTGCATTGTATGAGTCTTCTTCACTGTAAATATTTGAAGGCTCTCTCCTTGTACAAGTTCATTGTACCTGGAATATTGTATGAAATTGTTTAAGTTTCAGTGCATCTATGGTATTAACAAAAATAAATAAAATAAAAAATAAAATATTAAGGGAACATGAATTACCTTGTGATGACAATACAATATAATTAGAATAAAAAGTCATAAAAGCATCTCAGTCTCCACTAAGATAATTTTAGAGAATAGCAAATAAAGATTATTAAAAACAGTTAATATCATTCCAGTGAAATAGTAGAGAACAAAAAAAGACATGATGAAAAAATATGTATTTTCATTTTCAAGATGAGATTGATCTCAATGGCTTAGCTTCTTTGTTGGCTCAAGTGACCTTGAAAGCATCTTGTGCTTTTAGGATTCTACCATCTATCATGGTGCTAGCTAGTTCCAGTGGCATACAATATTAAAGCCTTGCCTATGGTTCAACTGATCTGGGATCAATTAATGTCATGGGGGTCTGCATGCCCATACTCATAGGTGGGGGAACAACAGGCCATAAAATGCCACAATCCCTCTAAAGGTATAGGAGTTCAGCTTACCAAGATGCAGACTGGTGTTACCCTTTAGATTTGGGGGTATGAAAGCATGCATTCAGAAGAGGATGGTGAAGTAGCCCTGGCAGTGATACAGGCCACACATCCCACAACCAGAAAAGGGAATGATTAGGGTCACAACTCTAGTGCTGTAATTGCCAGGATGCCAGCAGTGGCACTAAAAGCCATGATGACTATATAGATGATGGTCCCACTGTTTGACTCTTGCCTCTGTTCTGGGGACACCCAATATGGAAGAATGAATACATTCCATATAAATACTGGTCTCTTTATGCCTGGCAGTCACTGTGGCAAAAAAGCATCAAAACCTAAAAATATCCATCACTCAAGTGTTGTTTTGCTCTTATTTGAGCATGTTTTTTACCAGTTGTTGACGTGCATGATCCTTGTACTGTCTATTTATTTATTTGATTGATTGTTTGCTTGTTTATGTATTTGGATCACACCTGCTCAGTGGTTTGGATCTTCTCTAAATTCATTTTTAGCCTTCTTTATCCAGTTTAGGTAAACTGTGTCACTGATTTGCTGCATCCTGTCATTAGCCAAAACCAGGATATGGAGACCTTTCATCTCTTACATCTTAATGATCTGTTAATCTACGGTGATCCTGCATCACAGTGCCTTGGTTAACTTGGACTGTCGTGATTGCCCATGAATTTAACCTGTACTGTTGAGTGATTCTTTGGTAGTGTACGCATTAGTTCATTTTAATAAGTGCTACTGGGGTAGAATGGCACCTATATTCTGCCACTGGTGCAACTTAAAAATACTTTGCAGCACAATCTTTGAAATGTACTATGTACTTGTTTCTTCTTTATGCGTTGATGACATTGGCACCTTTTAAGGATTTGTCAGATTTGTTAAAGGAACCCCTCTTGTCTCAGAAGCCATCAGATATCTTCATTCTTGGCTGAAGTTTTTGTTTCTGTTGCATTTTAATGAAGAGCTTATCTCAAAGTCTAATGAATTGTATCTGTTTGATTTAACATTTAACTTTATCTGCTTGAAATTAGTTTATAGGATTTGTTTGAAACTAATGTTGCATAGAAATGTTTTCTAGAATTAAGAACTAATTGTGTCTATGGTATAAGCACTGCCTAATTCATGCATGTTTCTTATATCAAATACTTTGAAAAATGTTTGATCTGTTTTCTAATGTATTTATTAAGCTGCTAAACTTTTTGTCCCTACCTGAAAGTTATTTGCTTCTGGGATACCATTGTGACTGGTCTAACTATGCTTTTCTTTTCGTAACCTTTGAATTAATTTACATAATTTAAAATGTATAAATCATTTGCTCATGCAGAAACAAGGACCACAGGTACCACTGAAAGTGCCATCTGTGTCTGAGGATGGCAGTCCTTTAGCTTCTGAAAATAATGTGTGCTTCAGGACTGCATCCATTTCTGAATGTCTTATATAAGACTTATTTGATACTGTTTCACTAAGGCAGTCTTTGGAAGTATATGTCCAGAGCTCTGTGTTTTGGCCTGAGCCACCACCCCCAACACTTGCACTATATTAAACTGGGATGGAATTATTTTTATATGCCTCCATTATGTTTGTATTTTGACTCTACCTGGCACCCCACTCACTACTAATCAGGAATGTTGTGTGTTCTCGTCCCTCCACTACACGTAAGCTCTCTTCCCTTCTCCATCTGCCATTGGCCATCCTGCCTTTGTTAGCCTGTCTACAGTCCATTTTTTAAAGTAATCCCTGGACTCTTTTTTTCAGCTGTCCCAGTATGTTTGTTGGTGACAATTGGTGAACAAATTGATTACTATCATTCTTAGGGTGAATATCAACCTTAGATTAGTCTAGGAGGAAATAATGTCTTGGAAAGGGTTAGTTGGGTGTTACTGCCTTTCTTTGGTTTGGAGTTGCTCTCATTTTAAATCCACTTCTGTAACCATAGTTGTCAATGACCTAGCTAAGTAACACTTTCCCTGAATATGCAGCTACTAAATGAATTATCTTCAAGACAAGACACAATGTCTCTGTATTAACTCTTTCATAAAGAAATGTGAAATTAGCCTGCAGTCACTAAAGTGTATAGACGGATACTGCCCCACCCACATACCTTCTGAATTCCTTCTTCCAATTCTTTTAGTTTTTGAATTCCCAGACCTAATTATGAATTGGAAGGTTCACAGGGTCTAGTGGTCTGAGTAGTTTTGCAGTCAGTATTTGGGCCTAGAAAAAAAAAATAATTGCATGTCGCTGATTCCTTCCTGTTTGTTTAGTCATGTGAAGTGTTCAAATGTGTAAAGTAGTTCTAATTCCAAGAGTGAGTCACTAACATACTAGTACTACTTCATGGTCATTGACCGCCTGCACAACTAGTACACTGATATGTGTATTACAGTCCACTCATTCCAGTTGTTGGGCATAATTCTGCCCAGCACGTTGTTAGTCACTTCCATTCTGGACCGGTGTTTGCAGCTTTGAGAGTAGGCGTGCCTTCAGTGACTCATTACCATAAAGAAATGATGGAGGAACTTGGGGAACTGAGGGATAAAATTAAAATTGAAAGTCAAGCTTAGAAAACAAAATAAAGCATGACCCTGTACATGTAAAACTACTACCTTATCATTTTTAAACTGGTGGGACTTTTGCATGTTTGGTATCAGTAGAGAAGAGGAGCTTAGGATTAGACAGAACATGTGGAAATCCAGGTGCTGAAAGTGGGAACTAAAGAAACAAATAGCAAGGGCCTGGAAGCAGTGGAATATTTGGGAGTGTAATCTTTAAGTGACCAGGCAGTGAATGAAAAACATATGGAGGGGTGGGAGGTTAGATAGAAAGAAGAATGAAAGACATGGGAGCAAGCTGGGGTGGGAGATTGGCATAATGGTTAAAGTGCTTACCTTAAAAACACAAGGTGCAGGGTTTGATTCAGACATGGGGTAATTGGCTAGGCTTAAAATGGCCCATAAGGGCAGTTAGCCTAATATGAAGCTATAACCCTATAATTTGAGTCACAGAAGGAATGATACTGAGGAGAGTTGGGGGGGAGAAAGGAGAATGTATTTATTTACTTATTGGCATTTGTTGACTGGGAAAGTCCACTGGGTCAGAAACCCATTTTCAGTAGAGGCCTGGGAGAAAAACGTCAAGTACAGATACAAAATATTAATAGGTAATATTCAAATAGTATAGACAAAGTTCAGAGGTTTAATACAAGCTAAAGTTGGAATTAGAAGCAATAAAATTCAATAAGATTGACATAAAATCATTCAGTTAGTAAATTACTTAATGTAAATGTTACTATAAGCTATGTTATGCAGTTGTATGGATAGAAATAAGAGTAGTTGTTGAGATAAAGTAAAGCTAGAGACATTAAAATGATTTAGATGGAGAATGTTATAGTAGCAGTTATGACTGAGATGGCCTGTTTTCTAGGAACTCTTTTGACACTCCAGTATCCATATCAATATTCCTCCAGTATCTGTATCAGTATTCAGAAAGAAAAGTAAAGCCTTAAGCAGGGGGAGGTAGGGGAGTTAGTAATACTTTAATTTGTTGCTTTTTCAGAATGGGTAGCCTTTTTGATGAGATAGGAAATAGATACCAGCTGTAAAGAGTGAGGAAATCTATTTCCCTTCTGTGTGAGAGGATGAGTACAATAATCTAGAAATTAAATGCAGTGGGAAGCAACATGTAAAAAAGGCATGTGGATTTCAATGTGTAGTTGTATTGTTTGAGTTTTGAAATTGTGATATACAGACAGACACACACACACACACACACACACACACACACACACACACACACACACACACACACACACACAAGGATAACAATATTTTTCAATAAGAACTGGAAAATACAAGTAGACACCTGTGTTTTGAAACTACACTTTAAATAAAAGTGTATGCCATATTGACAGTTTGAGATTAAAATAGGGGTTTCAAAGCAAAGAAATACAGTGAGGTGATAATTGTTACCCTGCTATTCTTTAATAAGCTGCTAACTAGAATAACTGTTGGTTATCAAAACCCCATTTTGTTTTGGCTGTTTATCCCTCTGTCTTTCACTGTTTTAATATCCTTGATTAGCTTTTGCTGTTTCTTGGCACAGGCTCTTAAGTTAATGTCCCCTCTTGTTCCAGGTTCAGTCACTGTGACACTTACAGTGTATCCCTCCCTTCATTGTTATTCTGCTCTTCTAATCTGATACCACTTACTAATTATTTCACAATCTAAATCAGTCTAAAATACAACTACTTTTCATTTACACTTGCTATACCACTGTTTAGCAAGAAATAGGGCACATCTCAGAATTAAGGATAACCGTGAGATTATTCATCCTTCTTCATATTCATGAACCTACCAGGACATCTCGTCTATCTAGCAATCATTCTTCTACAGACTTTGTGATTACTAATAAATCCTCAAAAGTCAGTCACACTAATGACTTTCCTCCCTCACTGAGTTACCACCGGTCCATCCTTTTTCAAGGAATCTGTACAAACCTAATTTCTTACTATCTGAGCAAATAGGTGGAGTTGAAGAAGAATGGCAGCATCTCAAAACAACATGCGTGAGGAGCACAGAACAGGTATGTGCACCAGCCAGGTATGGAAACAAAGTACATAAGGAAAGATGGTGGTGGAATTCAAAAGTTCAGGAAGTCATCAAAAGAAATAAATGCAGGCAAAATTAGGAGATAGAAAAGACAGACCAGGCCAGGAAGAAATACTGGTTGGCTAACAAAGAAGCTAAGAAAGGAGTTGCAGTAGCAAAGAACAAGGCATCAGAGGCACTCTACTAGCTTCTGAAAAGTGAAACAGTAGATGGCACAAAGAAACTATATTAGGTTGCAAGATAAAATCAGAAAGATAAAGAGTCAGTCACCCTTCATAAGAGATGCTAGCAGCAACCTGCTTGCCAGTCCACAGGGCATCAAAAGCAGCTGGAAGGAGTACCTGCAGCAGCTTCTAAATTAAGAGAACTCCACAGAAGCTGTATTGCCCCCAGACATAGCCTACAATGAGAAAAGAGGAGCCCACCATAGAAGAAATAAGAACAGCACTAAGGAAAATGAACTCAGGGAAAGCAACAGGCTCAGATAAGATCACAGCGGATATGATGAAGATGTTGGGTGAGATACGGGAGAAATGATTCCCTAGGGTACTCGTAGCAGTGTGGAGAGAAAGGGATATCCCAGCTGACTGGAGAATTAGCATACTAGTGCCAGTGTTTAAGAACTAAGATGGCATTCACAAATGTGTGCAGTACAGAGGTATCAAACTCATGTCACACTGCATGAAAGTACTGGAAAGGGTGATTGATAAACGAATATGCAGAGTAGTAAAAAGTAAACATTTATGCTTGTTCTACCACACTGCCATAACTAGACTCAGGCTCTATGTAACCTTAACCATCCATATTAATATATGACTCTTTTGTTATGTAAACACCATACCTCTTATTGTCTCTGTATCACAATCTACTAGTATTCATACCATTTAGACTGACTGTTGCATACTTCTGTATGTGTACCTTTGAATCTTATTTTAATTTTTATCTTTCATATTTTGCATTATCTTTTGTATTTTGTTAATTTTTATCTTTTGTCTTTTGTTTTATCTTTTGTATTTTTGTAATGTGGAGCTTTTCTCCCCGGGCCTCCACTGAAAATGGGATCCTGAGCCCAGTGGACCTCCCCGGTCATCAAACTGAAATAAATAAATAAATAAGATGGGAGAGGAGCAGTTCGGATTCAAATGAGGATGCACCACAACTGACCCGATGTTTGCAGTGAGACAGATAATTGAGAAGAAGCTAAAGATGAGAAAAAGTCCAAATGGGCATTTCTAGACTTCGAAAAAGCATATGACAATGTCCCAAGAAAGAACTACATTAGCAAACAGGGCAAACAGGTCAGAGGGGACAGATCAACAAAGCTGCTCTATGCAGACAATATAGCATTACAGGCAGATCAAGAATTTTAGCAAATGATAGGGGAATGGAATGCAAAACTGAAGGCACACGGGATGAAACTGAGTACAGGTAAGACAGCTGTAATGGCAGCAAATGGGAGAAATCAGAAGTTAAGAACTGAGATAGAAGGGAAAATAGTGGAAGAGGTTAACAGCTTCAAATATCGGGAGGTGCTTTAGGAGAAGGGAAGTCTGAATGAGGAGGTTAAATTAAGAACTGGTGAGGCAGCAACCAAATGGCACAGAGTATCATGTGTAGTATATGACAGAAAAATGCCAAAGAAACTGAAAAGTAAGGTGGGTAAAACAGTAATGCAATTAGTACTAATGTATGGTACAGAAACCTGGGCAGTAAAAGTAGAGCAGTTGAGGAAGCTAGAGGTGATGGAGGTGAAGTGCCTGAGATGGGTGGTAGCATGCACACTGGGAAAGACAAAGAAATATGGACATAAGAGCAGGAGTCAAAGCAGCTCCTACTGCAGAAAAAGTAAAAGAGAACAGATTACGGTGGTTTGGGCACAAGTGCTGAAAAGCAGAAGATAATCTGGTGAAAAAGATTTGGGACAGACAAGAGGAAAGAAGGACATCAGGCAGAGGTCTTTGGATTGTGTGAGAGAAAACCTGTGACAATCAGACATGAGTGCCCAAGAAGGCTGGAGAGTGGCATTGGACAGAAAGAGATGGTGACAGCTGACACAACACCCTGGTCCCTTGTAGAAAATGGGAATAAAGAGGGTTGATGATGATGATGACTTAAGCCCAAAACTTCCTGAGGATGGGATTTAAAAAAAAACTTCATCTTTTTCTCGCTGAATTTCTTTCACTCTGTCTTTGTTCTAGTAACCATCATTTTAGACCTTTTTCCCTTCTTTTCAGTTTAAGAAAGTGACTCATAAACAACTTTTTTCTGTCTTAGATTAATAATACACAACTAAAAAAGCATACAGACAAGGAAGTTACTAGGAAGCTGCAGCAACAGACAGCATATATCCAAAAGCCTATAGATAGCACAGATTATGCATTTTATAAGGAGTTATTGATGTGAATTATGTTAACTGCTTGACTTTATTACAATTTACTAACATGAAGTTCTGTAAATGAGAGAAGAAATACACATGCTTGCATGGAATCTTATAAAGAAAAGTATGACATGTAAAAAGACAAAATGATAGCACCATCAACTGAGACCAGTGCTAGGAGCGGGTTCCGTTCAGAAGCTCAAAATACTGAAATCTCAAATTTCAGTATTTCGAGTCCAAGAAGCCGAATCCACATAATAGCGATAGTTTAGAAGAGTAAAATTCAAAATCTCAAATACCGGAGGTTTTGAATTTTGCGCTTCTAAAGTTCCGCTATGTTTATGCATTCAGGTTAAGTGTGTGTGTGTGTGTGTGTGTGTGTGTGTGTGTGTGTGTGTGTGTGTGTGTGTGTGTGTGTGTGTGTGTGTGTGTGTGTGTGTGTGTGTGTGTGTGTGTGTGTGTGTTAAGGGGTTTGGGTAGGGGCTGTGGTATGTGTCAGTGTGTTTTGTTGCTGTGATGTGTGTGTGTGTGTGTGTGTGTGTGTGTGTGTGTGTGTGTGTGTGTGTGTGTGTGTGTGTGTGTGTGTGTGTGTGTGTAAAGAGAAAGTAGCTTGTGTGGTGGTGTTTTGTGTGTGTTTGTATGTAGTGCGACCTCGGAGTGAAAATATTTAAGTAGGGGGGTTTGGGGGGGTGCAGGGGCACTTGCCTCCCTATTTTCGTGTAGTAGAGTGACTGTGTGTGTATGTGTGGTGGATGGCGTGTGTGTGTGTGTGTGTGTGTGTGTGTGTGTGTGTGTGTGTGTGTGTGTGTGTGTGTGTGTGTGTGTAGTAGTAGTAGTAGTAAAACCGTGAAATTCAAAACTTCTGGTATTCGAGGTTATGAATTTCGCAGTTTTTAGTTTTCATTGTTTTGTGGATTCCACTTCTTGGGCTCGAGATACTGAAATTTGAGATTTCAGTATTTTTAGCTTCTGAAGTGAATCCATAGATGGGATTGCTTAGTGTTGACAAGGTGTTACAGAAGGCAAGAACTAAGACAAAACAATTACAGTTTCTGGTTGCTTGCACAGTGCTAGAGGAGAAGCAAGTCACTAAGAATGGATTTTACTAGGAGGAACGCTAGTAACTAGACAGAAAGTTAAAAAGAACCTAGCAACCACTGAAGCTAGTTAACATAATGTATCAGATCAGGAATCAGTGTACTTGTCTTTGTAGCAAAATGGCTTGCATGGTGCTGCACTTATATGAGACTGCTTATACACAGTTTTTCTGATGTTATAGCTAGCTCTAGGCTGCAGAAGCATGTATAATGGTACTTACTTCATATAGGAGCAGATTCTTCTTGAGTTTTTAACACTGTTTTGATGTTCTCCAAGACTGAAACCTCCTAGAAAAACCATGAGAAAGCTTTTCACTGTCTGTTGCTGACTGCTCTTATAGCAACCTTAGAGTGCAGACAGTAAACTAAATGAGGTATAGGGAGCTATCTACATAACCCCCCCCCCCCCTGCAAAAAATATCTTTTTGTTGCATTTATTTTTGTTCCATTTGCTTACAAACTTTGTAGTCTTGAGTACATGTATTGTGGACATATGGCTACTTGAGTAGCGAGTTTGAAGCTATACATTTGCAAAATAGAGGGGAGTAGTTTTGAGGATTCAAAGTAGATTACAGAAAGGTAACTATTTGAAATGTTGGGACCCGCTAGAGCAAGTCCCAAAATATGGACATGAAATTGCTAAAAGAATGGATTTACATATAAGTCCAAGATGCATTTCTCAGAATAATTAACTTTTCTCCAAGGTTTGGCAATCTCAGAGTTGGTATATATAAGTTCAGGGAGGGAGCTTGCCCCAGTCACTAAAACAAACAACCTACCCAAAAACTTGTACTCTAAGCAGCTTTAGCAAAGAATACCATTATAACTAGTAAGTCCATAGTAGTAGTTACAACAATACAACTATAGTAAGGTTTGGTTATTGTCATAGACGCAGTTAAAATTAGATTTATGAGCTTGAAGTAGGCAGTACCTATGGCACTGTTATAAATGTTAATTTACAGGACCTGGTAGTGTAGGACAGAATGTATATGTTCTCTACTCTACCTAAAACATCATATTAAGTAAGCATTTTAATGAGTTGTAGTACCTGAACAGTATAAAATCAAACATTTTGACTTGTGTATGCCCAATATGCATAGCTACACAATACAGGAGATTATGCAGGAGAGTTGTAAATTGCAACTCATCTGATAACTATTAATCTCAAGACAGAATAGGGCAAGATAAGCGTAATATATAGAGTCTGAAAGAAATTTGCCATATTTATTTCCTGATGACTAAATATTGCTCTTAAAACCTTAGAAAGTTGATAGAATAACAGGTTGTGCATTAGCATTAATTTCCTAAGCCTATGAAGTCTAACACTCAAATGTCTGTCATTATTTTCTAACTTCAATCTTTAATGATTTGCCACTAATTTGCCAGGAAAAACACAATTTTATGAAAAAATTTACCAAAAATATGAGGCAAAAATCTGTGCATTCTGTGAAAATCTGTACAGTTGAGAGGTATGACCAAACAAACAACCTAGAGCTAGCCAACTATAATGAATGCAATAAACAGTGTATAAAACAAGGTCAAAGAGAGAGATGTAGAAGGTAAAAAAAAAGATAGTAGCTTGCAGGTCAAACTGTAAATGTTTACCTAGCTACATACCTCTACAAAAAATTCACCCTAACATTTTTTATAAGTCCTCCTGACTAAAACCTAGACAGCAGGTAATTTGTTTCAGAGTTCCGGTCAATGGAATTAAGTAATGTATGTTCTGCTTTAATTGGTAGAAAGGGCTGGGACAGAGAGAAGTGCCTTCTGATTGCAAAGTTTCCAGTGAGCAACATGGTTTACTATTTTTAGCAAATAATAATTGTTAGTGAACCAATAAATTTCTTAAAAGTAAAGTCTCTGAATACTATCATCCATAACTACCTCACTGTGTCCCTGTGGTTTTCTACTTATAGATTCATAAATTCATAGACTGTTACTAGACTAACAACCCAAGGAGCCTTTCTGACCTTAGCCAAGTTTTTTCCGAAAGAATAATGACATCCTGCATCCAAATAAGACATTGAGGGCTAGAAATGTATAAGCTGCTTCTGTCCATAAGGGACATGGGTGTCAGGTCTGGAGTAAATTTCCTATTTCCCATCCACTTGTCTAGGTTGTGCTTAAACTGGGTAATAGACAAACTCAGCTTCACATGGATAGGAAGCCTGTTCCATAGGAGGGGCAGTCTATGGGACACACATCTGTGTGTCCAACATGTTCTGTTTAAGTCACAGACAAAAGTCAGGTCCCTAGACCTTATATTTCTGGTATTTTTTGACTTATGAATATGTAGGAGATTCAGAAGTGTTGTGGTTGCAGATGCCTTGTAAGCCAGGCATAGATCACACCTCAGCAATTGATAGGAGACTGAGTAGAAGGAAAGGGCTTTAAGGCACTCTGCATAAGGCAGGTTTGTTACACCATGTATTCTTTTTACAAGGAATATATGAGGTCATTCTAGTTGCTACATATGCCTGGTCAGGTACTTACCAAAGGGAGCATTGTACTCTATGACTGGTCTGATAAGGGCAGAGTGCAATGAGATAATGACCACTATAGACCTAGATGGCATGCCCTTACTTATAACTTGTGCAACATAAAAGGATTTCCTCACCACTGTAGCCATGTGGTGGTCGAAGGTAAGGCTACTGTCTATGTGTGTACCCAGATCCCCAACCACTGTGTTGACTCTTAGGGGTGTATTATCAACATGGCAATTAGCTAGGATGGTTTATTTCCCAAAGAATACAATTATGCTTTTCTTAGCATTGAGTTTAAGACCATGACTTTGGCACCATTTATTTGTTAGAGATAGACCTTCTTGAAGAATGTTAGTGTCTGCAGGGGAGTTGATAATCCCCAGCTTGCAATCATTTGCAAGCTTAGTCAGCTATAAACCTTCAGCATTTGTTCCATTTTATAAAAATAGATGGCAAAAAGGAGCGGGCCCAATATCAAGCTAGTTGACTGGTCTCTTGGTGGAGATGGCCTCATATATTTTGACCTCCTGGGCCAGTTGGCTAGCCAGCAGGTAATAAAAGGGACTAGGCATAAATGAATGAGCTTGCCTATAATGCCGAACTGGGGTATTGTATAAAATGCCTTGGCCAAGTCAAGGTAAGCTGTGTGCACAGTCTTACCTTCATTCTTAGGTGACCCTCTCAAAAACTCCACCAGATTTAATAGACATGACCTTCCTTTAACAAAGCTAAACTGTGATGGGTCCAGCATTTGCAGGTTACCTATGTCCTCATTTATAATGTCCATGATGATTCTTTCCATGGCCTTACATATGAGGCTGATAAGACATATGGGCCTGTAATTAACTGGATTGGTGGTTGGACCTCCTTTGTGCAGGGGAATGACTGTAGCCATCCTTCATTCCTTGGCCACAACGCCTGACTGAAGGGTCCAGTTGCAAACCAGAGAAGTCATGTTTCATCCTATTAATTAAGCATCCTGGGATGTTATTGGGGCCTATAAATGCAGTGTTTTTGGCCTTGGAAAGTGCATTAATGACCTGCTCTCTAATAATGGTTGGGAGGATTATGTTATGTGGTATTGCCTTTGGAAGGGACGGGGGGATTTGAGCTGAACCTGTCAGCCAAAAGTTTGGCAATGGCATCTGGTTCAGTGTGGGTGATGCCATTTACAATAAGCTCTTCGAATTGTTGTGTATTTCCTCTGAAGTTATGGGCATAGCTATGGAAAGCTTTTTGGCTATCCTTTGCCTGGGAAGCTATTTTCTTCTTCAAATTTAGCCTTTCTAGTATTAATAAACTCTCTTAGCTCCCTATTTAAATTGGTCAGGTGGCTTTTAGTATATATAGCTTTGTTCCTCTTATGCTTGGCCAAGACTTTTTTTTCCTTTTGTTGCATAACAGAATGATAGTTTGATTCCACCAGGGTGGCTTGTCTTTTGAGTTTATTTTATCCTTAATATGATTGGGCACAGTATGGTCTACACAGCTATTAATATGGCTGTACAGAGATTTTGTAAATAGCTCAACGTATTCTATGGTGTTTACTGGGTTTGGGAGTGCTTTAGAATTTAGCCAAGGTGTTGCTTAGTAGAGAGAAGTTAGCCTTGGAATAGTTCCTAAAGGTTTTTGGTCTTGATGGATCCCCAGATTTAATTTTTATTTCAAGTAATACTGGCTTATGGGCAAATCTGACTAGTGAAGATATTGCATCAGATGAGGAACACTGGCACTCCATGTTCATGAGTACAAGGTCAAAGATGTTTGTACTCCAGGAAGGAGAATGGGTCGACTGTTCTAGGGTGCTGGTATTAACAAAGTTTAGGAATCGCTGGGCTTATGCATTAGATGTGGTATAGAATTCCCAGTCTATAAAGGCGTAGTTGAGATCCCTCATTAATAACATATTAGGTTGAAAGGTGAGGGACTCTAGTAAATTGAGATAGGTAGTATGGTTTTCCTGTGACATGGACAGGGACCTATATGTTACAATGCTATGATACAAGACCCTGTTTATGGTGAGTTGCTCAAGTATGAGTTCCAGTGAGTCATAACTTTAACTAGTCTGGATGTGAGGTCTTAATGTAGACTGACACTCCTCCACCTTTAGTTCCCTCCTGTGCAGTAGCTGGTCTAAAGGTGTGAAAGGTGTTATAACCTTGCATTGCTAGGGTATTTTCAGTGACTTTAAACCATGGTCCCATTACTACACAGATGTCTACACTCTCCAGGGAGAGGAAGGCTTGCAGGGAGTGGAGTTTCTTGTTAATACTTCTAACATTAAAGAGTACCACATTCAGATATTCCTTCATAGGTTCAATTAATTTGGTAGGTCTATAGAAGTTGAAAAGATCTTTGCCAATATCCAAAAGCCTAGAGGGAATAAGTGCAGACCATCCATGGCAAAGCAGCGGGGTTTGTCAACCATCTCCTCCCAGATGGTCAAATATTGTACCCTCCTGGATTGACACTAGAAGCTAAGCCAATTGTTAAAATCAATCATTTTCTGTTGGTAAAGTGGCAAGATCCTTGGAGACAGTACTATGCTGCTCAATGCTAGGCTCATACCTGCCTAAGACATATAATCAGCAAGCTTGATTGTGTCTCACTTCGTATAGTCAAAGGAGGTGTGTCTCAGGTCATTAACACCCACATGGAGTATGACAGAGTCATACTGAGACTTGTGGTTCAATGACTTGAGTGCTTGTGTGACTTGATGGATACTAGCCCAAGACAGGCACCTAACCACGACTCTCTCCTTACTCGCTCTGGTGATGGGGACATCGGTTTACCTCACTATTGAATCACCAATGACCAGGAAATTTGGCTCTGTGCTGGTTTGTATACACACACACACACACACACACACACACACACACACACACACACACACACACACACACACACACACACACACACACACACACACACACACACACACACACACACACACACACACTCACACACTCTCACACACACACACACACACACACACACACACACACACACACACACACACACACACACACACACACACACATTAATTGTCATTTAGTAGTAATGTTACATTATGGCAAGCCTCTGTACTGCATCAAGGTAGCCAGTCCCACAGAGGTACACAAAGACATCCACACACACTCCCTCTCACAGGACAGAGACACAAGACAGACAGCTACATAGACTTGAACACAGGACGTACACACCCACATAATGATGAAGACAACACTACAGTAAGATTGAACACTAAGAATTTAAAATACTGGGCTTATGAACTAATAATGATGCTAGAATAAGATTCTGCAGTAGCATGTGTTGTGTGACCCCACATTTTTGAAGAACAGACCATCTGGACATTGTGCAACATTCTCACAGCCCCTACCAACCTCCTAACCTCTCAGCATAATTCCAAAGCTGAAAATAACTGCAGAACAAAGGTGTAACATCAAGGATAGTTACAAACATTGCTATGATAAACTTATAACAGGGATTGCATTAGCATTCATTAAAATAATCAATACATTCTGCAGAACTCTCATAGTCCCCTCAAAAGTCTCAGCACAATTCTGGAGGAGGTACAAAAAAAAAAAAAAAGACAAGACAAGGACGTAATATTAGTGGTTTAAAACACTGTGGTTATGAACTAATAAAGACGGTAGGATGGTAGAATAACAGATTTTTCCTGTATCATGCATTGTGTGAATTCACATTTTTGATGGCTAACAGACTAAAAATACAGGTCAAACATCTAAACATTGTGCAACATGCTCACAGTCTCTATCACTCTCCTAACCTCTCAGCTTAACAATTCCAGACAAAGCCAAAAAGACAAAGGTGTAACATCAAGGATAGTTTGAAACTTTGCTATGATCAACTCGATAGTAGAACAGGAGTTGCAATGGTACGCATTAAGCCATCAGTACATTCTGCAGAATTGTCACAGCTCCTACACCCCAGTGATCAGCACTATAAATCTGGAGGAAGTGAAAGTAAAATCAAAACACAAAGGCGTAATATTAAAGAACAATGTGCTTACCAGCAAATAAAGATGCTGGAATAAAAGATTTTGCATTAAAATGCATTGCATGACCCCACATGTTTTAATGAAAATAGATAAATACCAGGCAAACATCTGAATATTGCACAAGCCATACCTCTCAACTGTACAGTTTTTGTAGAATGTCCAGATTTTTGCCCCACATTTTAGGTCCATTTTTCATAAAGTTGTGGTTTTCTGACAAATTAGTGGCAACTCATTAAAGATTGTAGTCAGACAATAAAGACAGATGTTTAAGTTTCAGACTTCATGCCCTTGAGAAAATTTATGCTAATATAAAACCTGTTATTCTATCAACTTTCTAAGTTTGTAAGAGTAATATTGAAAAACTGTCCCTATTTTTGGGCCTTTGTCCCACTTTTACTTATGTCTTTGTCCAGATTTCTTGCTCTAAGAGGTTGAGAGGTATGTGCACAACATTCTCGCAGACCGTAACCCCCCGTACTAACCTGTCAGCACAATAACTCTAGACAAAGCAAAAAATGATAACAGAACAAAGGCGTATCATCAAGGATAGTTGTAAATGCTGCCGGTATACACAATACTAGTATAGCAGGGTTTGCATTAGTATACATTAAAAGGACAGCTGCACATTCTGCAACATTCTCACAGCCACTAACTCCCCTCCCAATCTCTCAGCACAATAATTCCGGACAGAGCAAAAAATTATCGTAGAACAAAGGTGTAGCATCAGACATAGTTGTAAACATTGCCGGTATGTGCAAAACATACTAGCAGAACAGGGTTGTATTGGTATGCATTAAAACATCTGTATATTATACAGCATTCTCACAGCCCCTATCCCCCCACTACCAATATTTCAGCACAATTGTACACAAAACAAAAATGTAATAATGAGTATTCTTATGCAAGACTAGATAAAAAAACTACATCAAATCTGGACATTAATTACAAACAAGCCTTCCTCCCTTATAATCTCTTAGCAGAAGAATCCTGGACAAAGATAAAATAAAACTGTTACAACCACAGCACCTCACCTCCCCCCTCCAAATCACCTTAGCATAAGAACTCTGCAGAAAATGTTATATAATCCTCTCCCTAGGTTTCCTCGCCCCCTCTCCAGCAAAAAATAAAGTTAAAAATAAACCCAGCAGCTTACTTCTGCAGTTGATAGAAGGCTGCTACTCATCCTCTGCTTGCTTCTCCTACACACAGACCAGACCTGTTTAGCCCTTTTAAATTGCCCTCAAAAGGACAGATTTTCAGTTCTTTTAGAAATTGCCCTTACAAGGGCAGTTAAAAATATAGGTGCTTTGCTGGTTCCATGGTCGTTCCAGGAAAACTTCCATCCTCCATCCATCCTCACGGCATACCACTCAACCTCTTAGTATGAAAAATCTGGACAAAGGCAAAAATAATGGGGGTACAAAGGCTTAAAAATAGGGACACCTTTTTAATATTGCTTATATAAACTTACAAACCTGCTTTCAGGCTTTGCTTTAGCATACATTTTCTGAAGGATATAAAGTCTGAAACTTAAATGTCTGCCATTATTTAGTGACTTCAATACTCATTGATTTATAAGAAACCACAAATTTTATGAAGAACAAACAAAAAATATGAAGCAAAAAATCTGGGCAGTTCAGATGTGTGCCTAATGCCGATAATCAACAGAACTGACCCAACAGACCACATATTATAGTAAAGCCAATTAGGAAACTGGAACTTGCTTCCTTGACTGCTGCAGCCAATCAAGTCCCTTGCTTCACTGAAGCAGATCTGATTGAGTGCAGCTTACAAGTGAAGCAAGGGATCTGACTGGCTGCAGCAGGAAGGGAAGAAGTTCTTTCAGGGGAAAAAAAAGTGGAATTGCGCAATGATGCTAAACAGCCGAACGAACAAGGCACCAAGCAAGGAATGAAAGAGATGGTGAAACCCGTGACTGCTACATATGGGGGCCCTCATACATTGGGAGATAATTGGGGGCTCCCAGCAGCCATGGGTACCTAACGCTGGCTATGAATGACATTCTTATATCATCTGAAAAAGTTTTGACAACTTGCAGTTGTGCTTTCAGTTCCTCATCTGATGAGCTATACAGATTTAAATCATTGACAAAGAGAAGATGAGAAGTCTTTATTTACATTTTGTTGTTTTTTAGGAGCCAGTTTATAGCCACTGTCTAAGCTGTTAAGTAGGCAGCTTAATGGGTTAAGGGCAAGACAGAATAGCAGCAGTGACAGAGAGTCACCCTGGAATATCCCCCTTTGAATTTTTATCCCTGGGATAATAATTTGTCCTTTATCATAGCTTAATTGCAAAGTGGTCTGCCACTATTTCATGGTCGCTATAATGTAATCTATCGGTGTAGGTTGCATCTTATACATTTTTAAGGAATCTTTTATCCATGAATGTGGGACACTATCAAATGCTTTTCTGTAGTCACTCCATGCCATACTTAGAGTCTTCTCCTTTTTACAATTCTCCACTATGATCCTTTATTCCATATGACTTTCTTCCATTGCCCTTTTGTTCTACTGCCATAATTGAGTTTTCTTCTAAATGACTTTATACTCTATTGGTATCAGTTCCAGTCTATAGTTTGTACATCGTCGGAAGACAAGTTATTGGTCTATAGTTTTAGAGTCGCGTGAAGGTTCACTCTTAAGTAGGAGCATTGTTTTTCCTGCTGTTAGCCAGGCTGATGTTTGTTCGGGGTGTGCGTATAAATAGTTTTTACTCATGGGTAAATCTTCGTGCAAAGATGCTAATACTTTTAACCAGAAGTTAGGTACTGAATCTGGGCCTGGGGTTTTCCAATTAGAGTCTTTTCTTAACTTTGTTTTAATCTCTCTGGCTGTTACTTCATCCCATTTCATATCCTGTATCTCTAAACTTCTTATTCTTTCTTTTACTTCTTCTAGCCATTTAACATCTTTGTTATGTTCCACAGGATCTTCATAAATACTTCTCCAAAATGTATCAATGTCTTCTTTTTTTAGTGGTCTTTCAATTCCTTTTACCTTGTTTCCCAATTCTCTATAAAATATTTTTGGGTTATTTATTTTGTATTTTTTCTTTATATTTATCTGCTTCCGCCAGTGCTGAGATTTTTAGTTTGTTATTTGCGATAGTGCATGATGGATCCTGATCTATTCTAATACTGCACATTGCTTTTATCACATCTATCGTTCTTAATATTTTTGTTGCTCTGTTCCCTCCTTTATACTCTTCTAACAGTGACACTTCTTGTCTTAATTGTTTTATAGTTTTCTCTATTCGATACTTCCATGATGGTATTTGATTTCTCCCCTTCCTTTCTCTCACTACCCCGTGTTCTTGTGGAAGAACTTTATCAGTTATTAATTTAGCTGCACAGCAATATATCCTGTTTACTTCTGTTATATCACATGGATCTCTAGGGACAGTCCTAATTACTGTGTTCATTTGTTTTGTCAAACTTCTGACTTTTTGGGTTTTATTGACCTTCTCCAGTCTATTTCTTTCATTGATCTTAATATGTCTATCTATCTCTATTAAATCAAGCAACTCTTTTCTTAGCTCATTTTCTTCTAAACTGAGGGCACATTTTTCGTTTTTCATTTCTTGCAGGCATTCTATAGAAAGTTCTTTTGAATCTTCCTGTGGCACATTCTCTTCAATGTTACTATGTGTAGCTGTTGGTGGTGTTTTAATGAAGTGTTTATGTGATGGCTGAGGACACTTTCTTTGATTGTACTGTGCAGGAGGTCTTAGTGTTTTAGGAAGGTTACCTCTAAGTGCCTGAGCACAAGTAGTTTTATGTGTAGGGTCTTTACCCTGTGCAGTAGGCATGGTGCAAGTGTCACTGACAAACTCTATAATAGTTTTGGTTGTATGGGAGAGTCTTGCCTCCAGCATTAAAGTTTATTTACACCTCTCACATACACTATCTGTTTTATTAAGATGGGTTGTCAGTGTACATGGGACATTTCCTACAATGCCTACTCATCTCAACCAGACAGGCCACAGAGAAAGTCTTGAAGTGCATATCCATGGCCACTGATTTATTAGGGAGGAGTGAGGAAAACTTAAATATTGAATAAGTCAACATTGTTGTTGTTGTTGTGTCTTTCGGCTTTTCCCGGTTAGGGGTCACCACAGCAGAACTCTGGTCCGCTAATGATTGACAGTAGATTTTTTACATGCCGAGTCGCCGGCCGTGACGCACAACCTTCAACAAAGATTGAATAAGTCAATAAGACAAGCAAATTGATGATCAATGCTCAGCTTTGAAAAACTAGATGCTCTAGTAGTTAGAAAAATCTGTCTAGACAGTAATACCACAAGAGTGCAGACCACCTCTGCTTAACATACAAGGCCATGTCAAACCCAGAGCTGTTGGACATGCTACACTTAAAGAAATCCCAATCCCTCAGAGCCACATGCTCCAGGGATCTAAACCTTGTCATCACAATGAACAAAACATGCTGGAGGGATAGGTTCCTGACCCAGAAACTCCCCAGACTCTGGAATAGACTGCCCATACATGTCAAGCAGAGCACCTCTTTGGCCCTTTTCAAAAGGAACCTTGACGATTGGATGGGAGATAGGAAATTCACCCCAGGGATCACGTCAGTCACTGTGCTAGACAGGGGTCTGGGGAAGTAAATATTGTGAGAAGAAATAGCCATGGAATTGTTATGGCTAGGCTTGTATAGGCCCTAGGGCCAATAGCCTAATACCAACTTATGAACCTAGGAACAGACCAGAATGAAGACACTGAGAAGAACAGGCACAATAAGCCTTCACCATCAATTCTCAGCTCAGAATGATGAAAGCTACCTTCTTCTCCCACAAGAGTGTAGATCACAAACCTTCCTAATGTAAAATAACTGGTTTGAAACCCAAGTGCTTAAATCAGAACACAGACAATTTGAATGGCAAGCATAATCAGCCTTCACCAGCAATTCCCAGTACAGAAGGATGAAGGCTACCTTCTCCTCCCACAAGAGTGTAGATCACAAACCTTTCTAATGTAAAATAACTGGTTTGGAACCTGAGTGCTTAAATCAGAACAAAGACACTTAGAATAGCAGGCACAATAAGTTTTCACCAGAAATTCCCAGCTCAGAAGGGTGAAGGCTAACCTCTTCTCCCACAAGAATGTAGACTGCAAATCTTCCTAATGCAAAATAACTGGTATGGAGCCCAAGTGCTTAAACCAGAACTCTAGACACTTTCAGAATAATAGACACAATAAGCCTTCAACCAACAATTCCCAGCTCAGAAGGGTGTAGGGTATCCTTTCCTCCCACAAGAGTGTAGACCACAAACCTTCTTAATGTAAAATAACTGGCCTGAAGACCAAGTGCATAAACCAGAACTAAGACACTTTTAGAATAAAAAACACAATAAACCATCAGCCAGCAATTCCCAACTTAGAATGATGTAAGCTACCTCTCTTTCCACAAGAATGTAGACCGCAAACCTTCCTTATGTAAGATAACTAGTTTGAATCCCAAGTGCTTAAATCAAAATTAAGAGGCTTAGAATAACAATTACAATGTAATCAGGCTACTAACAAGCAATACTAAATTCAGCAGAATAACTTCAACTGAATACTTTAAGAACAAGCAGCAAAAAGCAAAATAAAGCAATAAAGTAGGAAGAAGCACAGATACAGTAAAAGCAGATGAATAAAGTGCATTTTTAGTAAGTGGGAAGGGAAGAAACAGAAGATAATTCAAGTTTAAGAGACTAAGGTTGGTTTAATGGGTAAGGTGTTTACCTTCCAGACACAAGGTGCAAGGCTTGGTTCTTACATGGAGTAATTGGCTAGGCTTAAAATGGATCCACCAAGAAAGAAGCCAGCAACTGGAAGCTGTAAACACTAATTTAATTAGTGAAACATATAAAGAGAATTCCAATAACAAAACAGACCGGTTTCGGCTTTGTTTTTTACCTAGCCTTCATCAGTGCAAAATCACATAACAGATTGGAATCCATTATATAGTACATCATAATTAGAAACAAAACATGATTGGTGAGCTCATGAATATACATACAATATTTATAAATATTTATTAAGTCCAGGCTGAAATAATGCACCTAATTTAACTATCCATTTCTTTTCTTTTGCATTCAGTTTGGTATGCCATCCTGATTTGTTGCTTTTGTCACCTATTATTTTATCAATAATGGTGAAATGAAATTTGGCTGTGCTATGTTTGAGGGTGTGTTTATACAATGCATTAGTAGCTCTTTTACATCTGATGTCACTCAGATGTTCAGATATACATATTCTAAAAGGTCTAGATGTTTGACCAATGTAAAAATCATGACAACTACAGGAGGCCATATAGATAATCCAATCGGTATTACAATTGGCAAAAAACTTAATATCAAATATGTGACTGCTGTTGTTGCTAGAAAATTGTTCATACATACATACAGCCATGTGGACACTGTAGCAATTGCAAATATGTACTAAAAACTAAACAATTTTCTAGCAACAACAGCAGTCACATATTTGATATTAAGTTTTTTGCCAATTGTAATACCGATTGGATTATCTATATGGCCTCCTATAGTTGTCATGCTTTTTACATTGGTCAAACATCTAGACCTTTTAGAATACGTATATCTGAACATCTGAGTGACATCAGATGTAAAAGAGCTAGTAATGCATTGTATAAACACACCCTCAAACATAGCACAGCCAAATTTCATTTCACCATTATTGATAAAATAATAGGTGACAGAAGCAACAAATCAGGATGGCATACCAAACTGAATGCAAAAGAAAAGAAATGGATAGTTAAATTAGGTGCATTATTTCAGCCTGGACTTAATGAATATTTATAAATATTGTATGTATATTCATGAGCTCACCAATCATGTTTTGTTTCTAATTATGATGTACTATATAATGGATTCCAATCTGTTATGCGATTTTGCACTGATGAAGGCTAGGTAAAAACCAAAGCCGAAACCGGTCTGATTTGAAATTGGAATTCTCTTTATATGTTTCACTAATTAAATTAGTGTTTACAGCTTCCAGTTGCTGGTGTCTTTCTTGGTGGATCTATTAATTTTTGGGCCGTGCAATAGCTTCCATGCAGGGGAAGGTTTTTGGCTAGGCTTAAAATGGCCCACAAGGGCAGTTAGCCTAGTACTGACCTGTACATACTCACCAAAATGAGCTGATGAGATGGAACTGTGAGGAGTGTCCAAAATCAGATTTATAGTAGGGACAGGCAACTCAAAAGCCACCAATTTTAAAAGCATAACAGTTGGACGGGTGGCTGGGCAAACTCTAATGCAGACAGAGATCAGCAACAGTCAGGCAGAGAACAGCTAGCAAGTCAATTCCAGCTAAATAAAGATGCCCCCAAATATTGCTAGTTAGATGAGGAATGCTATTTCTCAGCTCCTGCTGCTAATTAGGTAGATGTTATTCGCTGTCTGCAAAGGAATTCTTTTCTAACTTTTTTAACTGACTCTAGCCAAGACCTCGTAAAACTCTAGAAGAACAAAAACTCAAAACAAAACAAATGCAATACAATAAAAAGATAAAAAATAGAAGTAACTAAACTTTAAATGGAAAAACTTCAATTCAAAATCAAATGCAGTCAGAGATCACCAATAGTCAGGCAGAGAATGGTAAGTGATTCAAACAAGCACTCCAGCTAACTGAGGACCTGGGTGAGTGGGAACTTTCTAGACAATTTATATGGACAAAAAGCAAAAGTAATGACTCTGAATGGTAGTCCAGCTGAATACCTCACTTTATTGCAATGACATTCTAGGCACTGTTGTAGAGAACTTCTAGGTAATTTATTTGTATGTGGATACCATTTGAGTCTGTGCTGACTCTGCAGATCACACAGGATTGGACAGGACAACAGAATACAGGATAATTAATAATACAAGTAATTAAAATTTAGGCTCAGAGGATTAAGGCAATGAACTGCTAATGAGCTACATACTGTAGTCCTGGGTTTGATTCCCTCAGTCTCTGTTTGCCTACTGTGCGCCTCTAATCAAGTCATTTAAATAGAAAATACTCCCAGGCCATGACTGCAAATCATCCTCAACCCTGATGGGCAAAACTGTTAATAAAAACTTATAAACCAGTTTCACATGTGCATGTGCAAAAGTGCACAGTACCAGAAATGTTTGTTGCATTAAAATCTTATGCTATTTACAGCATTATAAGAAAAGAAGTATTAAATATCAAGACAAATTACAAGTTTGTAAAATATAATTCTATACATACCATGTTATATTAATATTTATTGCTCTTACAAATGAAACAAGGCAGCAGATTTTTCAGAAAATGAACATCAAATAATCTTTCTTTGATTGTACAGCTGATGATATTGTGCATGAAACATTTTTTGCCACAGTGTTGATTTACTCTGAGCAGACTAAGCTGTATAGAAATGGTTGTTTAGTGACTTCATCAATGAAACTGCTGTACTCATACTGTATTTTACAAGAAAACTTTAAGTAAGAACAGCTTTCTGAGGAGTCCTAGTGATTATGTCTCATAAATGTTTTAACAGTTCAAATATAAAAGCTTCCTTGTGTACCATCAAGTTAGATTGTACGTTTCTTTGCTTGATCTTTAAGCATAGGAAACCAAATATGAGAGTCCTAAGTGGGGGATAAACAGTTTAGAATGGTGATGATGAAGCAGTGTGACATCAAAAATAACTGGTTTAATGAGGGAATAGCTGCATTTATTCAGTTATTTATTGTGTTTGTTTATGGAATGGTCTGACAGTGTAAAGCCCATTTTTATTGGATACCTGAAGAGAAAGCTCTAGTATACAATTAAATAAAACATTATTGCCAGATTGATACAGAACAGAGTATTTACATTGTTGATTCATAGTTGATGTGAAGAAGACAAATGCCTACAAAGTTAGAAACAAAATAGCTACAAAGTAGCAAAGAGAAATAGTGCAGATGACACTACTAGGTCTGTGTGGTCATGATGTTGATAAGATGCCTGAGATAGAAAAGTACAAGTAGCAACAAGGATAGAGGGTACAGCAGCTTGACTTTGGAAGTCTAATGATTTGATACAGGTGGTTGGCTTTTGGCTTATTTGCCTACAATTGTATTTCTGGTTTAAAGACAGAAACTTTTGGAGATGGAACCTGACTGTATAGGGAGGCTTTCCCATAATGTAGAGACAGCACTGAAGGAGTGAAAGTCTCAGTGCCTATTTATCTGGTAAGGGGAGTTGTAAGATGTTGAAGTGAAGCTCTTAATGGACAACTTCATACTTACCTGTGACTGACTAATTGTAGTGGGAGAACATTTTTAAAGTGATGAAGAGACCCATGTGCAAGAAATTGGGACAAAGCCTGACAAAATGGGGGAATAAAGACCCTAAAAATAAGGACATATTTTAAATATTGTCTTTTAGAAAGTTGCTAGAGTAACAGAGTTTGTTTTAACATCCATTTTTCTGAGGGATTTGAAGTCTGAAACTTTAATGTATGTCAGTATTTAATGACTTCAATCCTCAGACCATCCCAGTGATTTGCCAGAAAACCACAAATTTTATGAGGAACAGACCAAAAATATGAGCTGAAAATCTGGATAGTTTAGAAATATGATTAACTTGTCATTTGATCTCTGTCATTGATTTCATTGTGATGACGTGGCTGGTACTATGCAGATAGTTAGAAGTAAATACATGATTCTGGGTTAGATCTGCATGAGGGTTTCACAGGCAGTCAAGGATGATAGTGAATGTAGATGAGCAGGAAAATAAACTGGGCAGGAGTAAGGCTGTGGCCAAGGTCATTTTAATTTGTCAAGTGATATGTGTATGTGCATTACAGCTGGAGCTGAGAAATGTTTTACATAGTAGAAGGAAGCTAATTTACTGATGGCCATTTTTTTAATATGGAGGTCAAACTTTAGTGATGGGTCAGGTGTGACGTAGCAATTTGAATGAGGTAACAACTTCAGGACCTTTGTTAGGTACAGTAATTCAGTGGTCATTGTTTTTTAGGGGGGCATTGCCCTGGGTGACAATAAGTGGAAATGTTACTTTTATTTAATTGTTTGTTAGTTTTGGCATTTAGGTTTTAATACTAGCACTCATGATTGAAGTTAGTTTTCCCCAGAAAAGAGGGATATCATATGTTATTATCAGGTATCGATATGCATGGTAGCATATTAACAAATTCTGTGAATAAAAGTCTCAACCAAACCCTTGAAAGATCCCTAGCAGGATTGGTTGAGGTAGGAACAGGTTGTTATTCTATCTGATTACTTGTGTCTTTTTGGATAGTTAAGTCAGTAAAAAAGTGCAGATGATAGCTTATCTGTAAGAATGCTGTACCCAACTATGTTGAAGTTTTAGATGATTGCGGAAAGACTGATACTGCAACATTTTTTGAAGCTTATTTTTTTCTGTATTCTGTCTAGTGAAGGCTAGTAAATCATTTCAGTGCAATGACTGGGCCTCACTCCTTGTACGTTAGGCATATTTGAGGACTTGGCAGTCTAGTTGTTTTAACAATTTTTGAAAGTGGGGAAAACAAGGCTATGGATCTGTATTGAGTTGATCTGTGCTATGTCTACCTTTGCAGTAGGAATGTGTTTTTTCTATCAATGTGTATATCAAGGTGAACTTGGGATAATGCAGATTATAACTGAAATTGTAACTGAGGTAGATTTTAGTTTTTGTGAGTAGTTTGTAGTAATAGGCTCTAGTGGTAATAAGTTTGTCTTAGTAGGAGGGTTTGAAGGGCTTTATGAGTGGTGGTATGTTTGGGTGTATTTTGGTGGGGGAACTAATTTAGTAGCAATACTGACTGATATTTCTTTGGGAAATGAGCACTGTATTTCTTTTTTTGAAGAATATGAGCAGAGCAGGGTGTTTAATGTTTTCCAGCATTTTTAGGACAGTTTTTATTTTCATCCTGTTTCTTGTCTTTTCATAGTGTTACTGTTTTGGATGAGTTATGAAGTTGTTTCTATAATTATTTGTGGGGTTTTTTTTGTGGATGTAAACAACTTCCACACCTGTGTATATATGAATATTAAGTGATGGATTTCTGGTATGACCCACTGTACTAAGTTTGTTGTAATTCATTTAAAGAAGATAGGGACCATTGTCTGTAATATGTTTATCAAATCTGCCTTGAAAAACTTCACAGCCTGGACAAGGGACAGAAAACATAATGGTTTCTATTTGGTCACTGTTAATGTTGCCATGCATAGTTCTTTTTCAAATCTGCATGTATCACAGCATGTAATGTAGGAGTGTGAATATGGTATAAGAATTCTATTTTGGCAGGTAAAAGTGGGTGAGTGGTCGTTATATAAGTATGACAGGATGATGGAAAATGTAAAATTTTCAGTCTGTGATACTAACATCTATTCTATTGTGTTATGGCTATCTGTGGCTTTGTCCATTTTGGTTTGGTAACATGATTTTTTTGGGAGGGCTGTAAATTTCTATTGAATACTTGGTGGCAGTTGGAGTTAAGGTCACCTAGCTGTATTAACCAACATAGTTTATCAGTGATTAGCAAATCTAAGTATGTTTTGTTGTGTCTTTAGGGGAAATGTGTGAAATATTAATTCATCATTCATACCATCTAACTGTATTTAATTTTAGGTGCACAGATAGAAATTCAAAGGTGGTAGATTAGGGTACCGTTATGTGTGGTGTAATTGGCAAGAAAACAAAGGTGACTCAGAAAAGTTATTTTAAAAGCTGAGGTGTACATTACTGATATCCACTTGTGATGATGTTAGAACCTGTAATATATGGTTTTAATCAGGTTTCAGATATGAACATTTCAGATTTATAGAGTGTGGCACACACGCCTTAATCATTAATGTTGACTATTCTACACGGATATTATGTAGTTCAGTAGTTATCAGTAAACTACTAAGCAGCACATTAGTAAGGCTTGGTTCAAAGATGGACTGCCTGTCACCACAACATAGTATAGAATGTTACAAGTGCGAGAGTTTGTGTGGATAATGTAGGTAACAAGAGTGATATTTCTCTCTTTTTATATTCAGTGATTCAGTGAATATGAATGTTTAATGGTGTTATTGCAATGAATGTGTTGGGTATATGAGCTGAATGGTATATAGCACAGTAAGCTTTGATCAGTGCATATACAGGGTATCCATGTTTTATGGAACACTGTATTGCTAGATTAAACAGCACAACTATGTCCAGTGTTCTGAGTAGTATAAGTATTTGATGCATTAATGTGTCCTGCATAATATTCTTACAGAGTGTTTTCTAGGAATGATGCAAGTATTGTAACACCCATGACAAGAATGTGTTGTGGGAATGTATAACATGGATATATCATGTGCAAAGTTATGCAGTAGTTGGACATTAAGATGAAGGATAACTGTATGCAAGTTAAGTGATTGTTGTCATATGCTCAAGACAGCCATTTAAAGCAAACACACATGGGGAGGTTAGGATGGGAGAAGACCTAGAACCAAGGACTTCAAAAAGAGACTGCATTTGCATAGAGCTCCAGCTCCATGAAAATATTACCTCTAACAAAATCACATGCAAACAACAGATCATATTTCTACAGTGAATTAGTTAACAATATAAGCTGTTTAACTGTTGATTAATACTAGTTTTGTTTTGTTTTTACTTTCTTCTGTGTACGAACTGGCCATTAATGAACACAAGTATACTGTCAAGGGTGGAGGTAATAGTGTTTTGCATAGCCTGCCATTATGAAAAATTAAACATGTCGAAGGCTAGTCACTAAATAAATACAATAATGAAACAAATGATATGAGATCCTTATCAAAATGAGGAGGGGAGCTAACAATATTTTAGGGGTTATTGGAAGAGGTCATGGAAGACATGAAAATCATGATCTCCACACCCAGCTTGGTAGACATGAGCATCCTGATACAATGTAGTAATTGTCTCATGTTCACAGACAACCATTAAATTATTAAAGAAACATACACAATATGTGAGAGATGCACATGCACAATTTCACTCAAAGCAAAATTCTAGCAAACAAACAAGGTTGTTAAGTACACACACCTCAACAATCTCCCAGGAGGCCTCCTAAATTGCTTCAAACATGATCTATCAGGACCTGGAGAAGTGAACAAAAACAAAGCAGCTGAACTCTCCCAAGGACGGTTTATTCAAAAACAGTAGCGTGAGCGTAGTACAAAACCAAGCTTTCGGTGAGCTCAATGTCCCACCTTCATCAGACAACTTTTACAAGCCAACCACCTTAGTTTAAATACTAAACAGTTAATAGATTAATTACATACAATTATATAATTATATAAAATTATCCAATTAAAAAGAATTTATGGGTATGTAATCTAGTATTTACACATATAAGTAAGCAACTAACTTAAATGTGTATATATATGTGTATATATACAGAACCCATATATCAGATACTGTAAACCTTATCCAAAAATTCATCATCTAATCAATAGTTAAAACATTTCATTAATTATTTCTAATTTCAATACTAAAATCTACCTATAAAAAGCATGAACAATAAATAACTTGTGACAAAAATTAAAACATATATTATATCAAGGAAACTGTGTGTTAAGTTAAATAACCTTAAAGTACAAAAAGTACAAAATATGTCCTACTCTACTATTCAGCAACCCTATCGGTAAACGCATCAATCATATGTATTTTTAATAGAAACATATATAAACCCATAAAACAGAATGACATAATGACAATACATGCTGCACAAATCTAAACTTTGTTTCAAATAAAACCAAAATTCAATATCTTTCTGTACATAAAAGGTTAACCACTGTGTAGACCTAACAAAAAATACAGTACCCTGAACCTATTTATATTTTATTAAATATAATTAGTACACATCTAGTACCTACTAATGCTAAAATATCTCATAAGTAGATACGAGCATACCTCATAAGATTTAAAACTATCTTTTATTAGACAACAATTTCAAAACGGGAGCAATAGAGACATACTCATTTAAGCCTGGGTTAATGTATGCCTAGGTTCGTAGCTGCCAATAAAGCTTGTTTGCTTCTAAATAAGTCTGCCAAGGGCCACTAAAGTTGTCAACAAATGACTTACTCAAAACCGTAAATTTAAAAGAATGTCCTGGACAGTCAAAGATGTGCCTAGCCAGGGCGTTATTAACATCTTGTTTTGCTATGGCATAAGTGTGCTCATAAATCCGCTGCCTAAATTTTCTTTTCGTTTTTCCGATATAGAAGGCAGTACATTTTTGACACAAAGCCACGTAAACAACACCAGTAGACTCACAATTGAATTTCCCCATTACTTTATATTCTATGTCTCTAATTCTAACTTTTGGGTCAGTAAGAATATACCTGCATTGGTTACAAGAACCACATTTTCTTGTTCCAACAAAACATTGAATAGAAATTTTTGGTTTTGATTCAAGTAGACTTTTTAGATTCTTCTAAAAGTAATTTTCGGGCATTCCCCTAGTCTTTTTGTCAGAAACGTGTCCTCAGTAATAAGTGCCCAACATTTGTTGAGTACATTCCTGATTTCGAAATGGTCAATAGAATAAGTACAAAAAAATCTCAAGTCAGGTTCAGGTAAATTACTATTTTCAGAGCTTGACATAAATGAAGAATCTGTAGCATCTTGCAAAACAGCATTCTCCGTACTCAAGAAAGGTTTATAAAAACCCACCCTTCTTTTAGTAGTAACTTCTGTTTTAATGTCACTCAACATCACACTAGGATAACCTCTATTAGCAAACATACTACTCAAATGCTCACATTCTTGTAGAAAATCTTCAAACTCTGAGACCATCCTAGCAGCTCTTACCATCTGGCCTTTGACTATGGCCTTCTTTTGGTAGCTAGGATGGGAACTCGTAAAATGCAAAAATGCATTTGAGTATGAGGGCTTGCGGTAAATCAAGCTCACATACTTAGAATTTACTACATCTTTCTTAATAAGAATGTCAAGAAAATTAATACTTGACTCTTGCAAGTTATGTGTAAATTCCAAAAAGGGCGTCTTCCTTGTAAGTGAGTCTAAGAAATCAGGTATAACCAAAGGAGAAGCCTTCCAAATAAAAAACATGTCATCCTGGTACCTAGTGTACCAGGTGACATGAGATGTAAAACAGGGATCAATAAACAAAAAATTATTTTCCCAATGGGCTAAAACTCCATTAGCAAAACTCCCGCCACAAGGAGATCCCATTGCTACTCCTGATTTCTGAAGATATATACTGTTGTTAAAGGACATAAAGTTGTTACTTAATACTATTTCAAGTAAAGTTTCAACTACGTAAATCACATTGTCATCCACTTTCCTTTCAAATAAAAATTCACGTATCCATTGGATACCCAACATTTGTGGTATGACTGTGTACAAGTCCTTTATGTCAACAGTCAGAAACCAAGAGTCAGCTTGAAACGGGATCTTACTCAATTCTTGGAGAAAACTCCAAGAATCCTTGCATATATGGACTTCCTTGGAAATTAATGGTCTTAAAATGCTGTCTATGTACTTAGCACAAGCAATGGTGATAGAACCACGCCCATTCACTATAGGCCGAAAGGGTGGTTGTACCAAAGACTTGTGCGTTTTTGGGGTGCCAAATAACACCGGTAGTCTAGGAGCAACAACATTCAAATAATGATATAAATCAAGGTCAATACAGTTCTCCAGAAATAGGTCTTCTATCAGACCCCTTATCTTTACATAAGCTGTATTGACCTCGTTAATACTAACAATTTGGTATCTATCAGTTTCCAATAGTCGGTTCATACTTTGAACATATACACAGTTGTTCATAAAGACCAATCCACCCCCCTTATCGGGTTTCATAACCCTAATGTTACAATTTTTCAACAATTCAAGAAACTGTTTCTCCTCTCTTGTAGTGTTAAAATACCTTTTACTAAAGGGATGGTTGGCTTTAAGGGCTCTAAAATCATATTCACACATCTTTTCGAATAGACAAAGTGTGTCATGTAATGGGGGGTTATACATACTAGGAACTCTAAGTTCACCTGAAAGGGAAGTACCATTACCCATCAAGATTTTTAAATTGAGTTTTCTCACAAATAGTTTGAGATCAATCAATATTTTAACAAGATCAAACGGCTTGTCAGGTACAAAGGATAAACCCTTAGAAAAAAACTCTACCATGTCAGAGTCAATATTAAAAGAAGTGTAGTTATAGATTTTAAAGTCCCCTTTTGAATCTGTAAGAACCTCCAACTCAGAAAACCGATCGATCATCTCCTGCGTTGACCTCTCCGATTCCTGTAATTGTTCTGGTTGGTCCTGCCCTGACCATTCGTTTGTTTGTTTTTTCTGTTGTTGTTGCCCCTGGAAAAACCCTGCTGATGGTTGACATTGTCACAGCTATTAACTACGTCCTCCTCAAATTCGTCCCTGGTATCCTTATCAAACCGTATAGTAGTAGTATTGGTGTTAGAGTTTGCAGATTTACTAGCATTGCTAAGGAGTCTCTCACTACGACGAAGTGGAGGCAACTCTTCGTTTTCGTGAGACTCCTGTAATAGCTCATCCTGACCACAAGCAACATGATGTTTACCAGATGAATTAGTTCTATCCAAACTGATACTTTCCAATTTATTAGACAATAAAGGTGGTCTAGGATAGGCTTTATGGAAGAGGTCATGGAAGACATGAAAGTCATGATCTCCACACCCAGCTTGGTAGACATGAGCATCCTGATACAATGTAGTAATTGTCTCATGTTCACAGACAACCATTAAATTATTAAAGAAACATACACAATATGTGAGAGATGCACATGCACAATTTCACTCAAAGCAAAATTCTAGCAAACAAACAAGGTTGTTAAGTACACACACCTCAACAATCTCCCAGGAGGCCTCCTAAATTGCTTCAAACATGATCTATCAGGACCACTTGAGTTACTTTTCAACTATAGCCACAAAGCAGGCTTTGTACCACAAGAATGGAGGACTGCAACCATTATCCCACTTCACAGCAAAAACTGAGGGTGATGCTACTCAGTGCTAGAAGCCTAGATCTCAAAATGCACTCACTTGAGGTACTCCTTAAAATGGAGAACATCGATACCTGTGCAGTGACTGAGACCTGGTTCAAGGCTCCAGAGAGCACCCCTGCACTACCAGGCAATAACTCATACCACACTTTTCGGCCATGTAACCTGGACCAGAACACCAGAGGTGGAGGATATCCACACCTCCAGGCTAGTTTCTCAGCATAATGCATCTGAGGTTATCCAAGTTCAACTAACTCTGGGCAAAACTGCAATCCAGATTGTAGCTTGCTACAGATCACCCACCATAACCCATGATTCCCACTCCTCTTTTCTTGATGTACTGGAAAATATTAGGGTTCAACCAAACACCCTAATAATGGGCGATTTCAACTACCCCACAATTAACTGGGAAAACTGCTCATGTACCAACTCCTTTGCTCAACGCTTTCTGGAATTCATAAACTCCAGTGCCCTGGATCAACATATCCACACCCCCACCAGGGGCAACAATATTTTCAAACTAGTCATTACCAACATGAATGACCGGTGTTCCACACCTGAAGTCAATGCCTCATTGGTCTGATCCGACCATAAACTAATTACCCTAGATATCCACATCCTGCCCCCCCCCCCCATTAAGGAAACCATGGTAAAAAAATTCTCCAAAGCCAACTTCATGCTGCTTAAGACAGAAGTGGTGAACTTCATGACACCCATGCAGGTGGACAATACAGTTACAACTATTGAATCCTACACAATTGCACTTTATAAGTACTTAAATGAGTGCATGGATCATGTTATCTCAAACAGAACCAAGATGCTATCCTCCAAAAAAAGGAAGCCAGTCTGGTGGTCCCCTGCCATAAACAAACTGTACAACAGAAGGAAGAAACTGTTGCAAAAAGAGTAAAATCCCATGATTGGAGGAACTCCCTGGTCAGCCTCAGTAAGAAGCTGAGATCCCTCATAAAATCCTCCAAAGTTAGTTATGAAAAAAAATTGCCACTGATTCTAAAGACAACCACAAAGCATTCTATAGCTATGTCAAGAATCTCAATGGCAACACTCAGATCTGCTCTGAGTTACAGCACAATGGCAGTAAATATACAGACCCAACTGACATTGCCAACATCCTGGCAGATAGGTTCAGTGCTAACTTTACCCCCCTCTCATCCCCTAAAGAGCCCATCACTATACCGGAAGAATGCAAAGTTCCTGTTATCACAGCTGCACAGGTAAAAACCACACTCTCCAAAGCCAAGAACACAGCATCCATGGGATCAGACAACATCCCAGGCTGCATTCTACATGAACTACAGAATGAAATGGCACCCCACCTAAGTACCATGTTCAATCATAGCCTCACCTCAGGCTTTGTGCCTGCTGGATGGCGCACAGCAACGGTTAGCCCACTCCACAAAGGGTGAGCCAACACGGACCCTGGGAACTACTGCCCCATTAGCCTGACGAGCCTGGTCTGCAAGGCCATGGAACGTATCATCATGGAACTTATAAACAAAGACATTGGCAATCTCCAAACTCTTGACCCCACCCAGTTCGGGTTTGTAAAAGGCAGATCATGTCTCCTAAACCTGATAGACTTCTTTGAAGCAGTCACCAAAGCTGTAGACAAGGGTAAGGTGGTTCACACAGCCTATCTAGATCTTGCCAAGGCTTTCAACACCATCCCTCACTTTGGAATTATAGATAAGCTCCACTTAAAGAAATACAATCCCAATCCACTGAGCTACATGCTCTAGGGACCTAAACCTTGTCACCACAATAAACAGAGCATGCCAGAGGGATAGATTCCTTTCCCAGAGACTTCCCATATTCTGAAATAAACTACCTATCTATATCAAACAAAGCTCCTCATTGGCACTCTTCAAGAAAAATATTGATGATTGGATGGGAAATAGGAAATTCACCCTGGAGATCACCTCTGTGGCTCTGCTCGACAGTGGCACAGGAAAATAATTTTCTTGGGTGGCAAAAGCCAGGGTACCTTTTTGGCTGGGTTTGTATAGGCCCCAGGGCCAATAGCCTAGTACTTACCTATGAACCTATGAACAATGGTGGACCTTCACCCGACCTGGAAACTACAGACTTAGTAATCTGACTAGTCTAATATGCAAATCCACGGAATGAATTGTCATGGAAATGATCAACAAAAACATACATTCAGACACTGGACCAAGCCCAGTCTGGCTTTGTTAAGGGAAGGTCATGCCTACTAATTCGTGGGCTTCTTTCAGAAGGTCACTAAGGCAATGGAAAAGGAGAACATTATGTATACCACCTACCTGGACCTAGCAAAGGTGCTCTATGCAGTAATCAACAAACTCACTGAACTGGACATAAACCACTGGATAACTCACTGAATTGCCAGCTGGCTCATAAACAGGACTCAGGAAGTCAGGCTTGGTGGTACCACATCCAAGAGACTGGCACTTGCAAGGTCCTCAGGGCTCCACGTTGTGACTGCTCCTATTTGGCATCTACTTCTCTAAAGTAAAAGCTAATGTCAAGGGCATTTGGCTAACCAAGTTTACAGTGGACTTCAAATTGGGAGCTGTCATATATTTCTCCATGACACAAACATCTTACAAGACAGTCTAATACAGACAAATGATCAGTGCCAAAGTCATGGATTAAAATGCAATGCCAAGAAGTGCATTATAGTGCCATTTGGGAAAATTGTCACTCTAACTACTCCATCAATAAGACACCCCTAAGAGTTGACCCAGTAGTCAAGGATCTGGGAACATATGTAGACAGTAATCTGGCCTTTGAACAACACATAGCCAAAGTAGTAAGAAAATCATTCTATGTCACCCAACTTACAAGTAAGGGCATGGCATCCAGATCTAAGGTAGTCATAGTAACACATTATTTGGCCATTATCAGACCCATCATTGAGTATAATGCCCCCATTCACATGCACCTGACTAGACATAAGCAACATTTGGAACACCCACAAATGTTTCTTTTCAGGAGAATACAAGGTATAAACACATTTCCCTGTATGGATCACCCTAAAGCTGTTCCTCTGTACTCAACCTCCTACTGGTTACTGATAGACGATCTATGCCTTGCATACAAGGCATCCTGGGATCCAGCTGTGATGGATCTTTTGCACATCTATAAAACAAGCAGCATCAGAACCACTAGATCTAAGAATTTCAGTTTTGCGAGTGACATAAATACGACACATTGGAGAGACAGATATGTCTCAGAGGATTCACATGCTCTAGAACAGGCTCCCCATCCATGTGAAGCAGAGTCCATCCCTAACCTTATTTAAATGTAACCTCAATCAATGGAAGAGAAATTGGAAATTTATCCCAGGTCTTGCCCCCATGTCTCTGATTTAGGAGAGACAGACAGTGATGCCCACACTAACATAGCCCCGACCCTGAGCAACTTCTAGAAACTTCCAAACACACCCTCTCCCAATAAACACCCCTGATAAACAGGGAGACAATTGGATTTGGTTGCACATCTAGACTTATAAAGGACCTGGTGGTCATTAGCCTAATATATACCTATGAACCTATGAACTTATGGTGGAACAGAATTGTGAGTTGACTATAAAGAGTCTTTCAGATTCTATACCAGTTACTGTATTCTGTGTAGAATACACATAAAAGCGACTTAAAAGAGACTACTGAATAGCTGCTGCCAAACTGTCAACAAAACATTTTGCTGTTTTTCGATTGACTGTTTTTAATAATCCAGACTTGTGTAAAAGCACTATACTTAAACACTTCTACATGTCTTGGATATCATTCCACATATTGCATTAATGCAATATGCACTATTTAGCAAACAGTTGCAGAAAAAGTACAAAACATGAATCAGGATCCCCTGCTATATCACAAGCTTGTGGTGGTAGGTAGGGGTATGTATATCCCTGTGAGCCTTACAGATAGGTTGCTTTGCACTACTGATAGGGTCACCCTTGATAAATTGGTCTAAGAATAAGAGCCAGTTAAACAGTGATACAAAATGTGACCCGGCTATGGATCAGTGAAAAATCAGAGACCTTCTCTGTAAAATGGACACTATGATCCACCTCTGGAAACAGGCCTTGTGGTGGTATTTGCTTGGAATCAACAGGTTGCCTTGTGCTGCATGTAGGGTGATAGGGTACAATCTGAAAAAAAATGCATGGATCTGGAGGTCCGCCACATGTAAGGCAAAAGGATGACATCAAGCATAATGCTAATCAACTGGCAGATGGCACTAGGATGAATTAAGAGGGAATAGAGCCTGAAAGAGAAGATCTGAAATGCCAAACACTGCTGGTGAAGATGCAGAGGTATGTATGGAAGACTGAAAACACCAGAGTGAGTTGGTCTTACCACTGCACACACTGTTACTTCTGGAACAAGACATCTCAGCCTCCAGGAGAAGCAGTCTATCTCCTACTTTAGATTTGACCTCTGGGAGACATGTTTGGGGAAACTAACAGGCCAGCTGCTGCGTGTTTCACAATTAGAATTTATATCAGTCAGAAACCTTTCTGAGCAAATAGACCATGCAAAGTATTCAGCTTTCTTACAGACTGTGGCTAAGCGATTTAACAGCGTACCACTTGCAGATGCTGTACGTGGTCTTAGATATTTCAACCCTTAAATGAGGAGTGATGGAAAATGCTTGGAGATGTGTGACTAGAGGGCTGTCCTGGCTGATCCTAAGCTGAGTTGTATTTATTTATTTATTTATTTATAGTTTGATGACTGGGGAAGTCCACTGGGACTAGTGAGCCTATTTTCAGTGGAGGCCCACAGAGAAAAGATCCAAAATACAATATAGAATGTCTACAGCATAGTAACAAGAGCAAATCATGGTATTATGGTAACAATCAAAGCAATAACATAGTGAAACGCACAATAACATCACAGCAATACAGCAATAGCATAGTGAAACACACAATAACATTGCAAGTCATACATATGGTTGCATTTAGATTGATAACAATAACTAGACAGGTGAATTTCCTAGGTAATAATGAATAACAGTGTGGATATATTGGTCCATGACTTGGTAATAGAAAGTATTTTGAGGCAGCAATGAGTAACAGGAGAGTGAAGGGATGTGGTTAGGTTGAAAGGTTACAGGTACATTTCCATTTAGAGGAAAGGTAGAAATGGAGGAGTATTTTAAAGTTTTCGAGGTTCTGCATTGTCCTAAGAGTAGGGGGAAATGAATTCCATATTTTTTTTTTGGCTAATGAAAAAGAGAGGAGTAACTGTCCAGGTTTTAATTGGCCTTTTATATCATTCATGTATTGCACATACAAAACATTATGTTGGAACAAGGTTACTTATCAGTATAATTTGTACCAGAGCAGCACAGTCTAAAAATTGATACAGTACTTTGCATCCATGTCTTCAGACATTAGACCATGTTTTTGGGCATTTGGCTCAGGAGAATCACCACATGGTGGTAAATTTCATCATTGGCCAGGGTAGTAGTGGACAAGCTCTGGAAAGCCAGCCATACAGCCATATAGTGAGACTAACCTTAGTTATTGTTTCTGTGGGATGCAGTCAACTTTCACCTCTAGAAGAGATTGTTCTGTGCATGTCAGGGAGCTAATGGCAAGGATTTGTATTTGAAGAGTGGCTGATGCTTGGCATGGCAATAATTCTAAGACCCACTTTTGGTCACCTATTTATGAAAAAGACCTTTGATGCAGTACTCGTTGGCACTGGGTCTCTGGATTGTATCAGTAGATGTCAACAAGTTAGGAGCATAGCAGCTGTGCAGTCAGCAAAGTCAAAGCCTGAGTCTTGGAACAGAACGGTGAGTCCATGGAAAATAGATGGTCTCCACAAGTTGTTGCATACCATTCAGCAAATCATGAAAAGAAGATATAAAATTTCCAGCATTGGTTTCAGCAAACACGGTTAAACTCCATCCTTCACAGAGGCATGATCTGGAGGTGGAAGTTTCCTTTAAGAACTCCTTCATGCAAAAAACATTCCTCTCTTCATAGGAGACACAATCTAAAGACAAGACGAGTTCAGAAATAAAGGTCAAGAGTTGTAACTCAACTGCTTCCTGAAGTCTAGAGTTTGATTCCCTCAGCCTCCTTTTGCCTACAGAGTGGCTCTGAGCTAGTCATGTAATGGAAAACTCCACTGAAAAGTAAAGTTTTTCTTTCCAAAAAGTGATTTTCCTTCCTTGTAGTCCAACACTTCACATACAGAAAAAAATAAATCATTTAATAATTATGTGTGCCTTTCTTCCCTGCATTTGCCTCATCTGTTATATCACAAAGGCTGCTAAAAGTGGCAGAATAATTAAGTTAGGTCACTTATATCAACTACAGAGCCGTTAAGAAAGTAATGCCTCAAGCTTTGACATTTAAATGTGCCTTACCAGTTACAGATTGCCAGCATCACTCCTCAACAAAGCAGTGTAACCAGGAGACAGAAAAAAGGCAGGGCTTTCAAGCTTAGTTTTTCAGATACAAATATCTTTACTTTTAATAAAACTCAGTGCCAAAAGGAAAGACAGCTAACATGTTCATCTAACTCTTCTTACTTTCTGTCAGCATTTGATTTTGCATTTGTTTCCACACTGTAATTTCTGTAAAAGTGTATGTTTCATCTAGTATTATGCATTTTTGCATTGGATACATTGTTTTGCTGAGACAAGCGAGTGAGTTAGGAAAAGAAGAATAACATCGAAGACTTTAATCCTATCTACAATATTTAAAACTGTGAATGCAACAGAAACCATACCAGCCCACGTAATACCTGTTAATCACAGGGGTCGGATTCCTCACACTTGAAACATGAACTACAGTTGTTATTTTGAAAAGAACAATTAACTTAACTGCATTTTCAAGACTGTCATTCAAACATTCTTTAAATGCTGTAACAGAGATGGTCACTGATGAAAATTAAAGGACACAAAGTCATTAAAAATGCAAATTGATGCTGACATTGAAAAGTAGGCAATCACAACAATGCTGTAAACTCATGAGAGAGAAAACCACAGTAAATGATGCTCTTATCATAAGGATTTCTTTCTGTCCCTCTAAAATGATAACAGGAAGGCGAAAACATTGACTGTATAACAAAAGCAGGCTAGATATGGCAGCCTTTTCAGATCATTTTGGGGTATAACAAATAAGAAAATAATAGTAACCATTTTCTTTGATACAGAGACATTAGCAATGCACAAAAGTTCAAGATTTGCTGAAAAAACATGTTTTTTTGTTCAGTTTTTGGGTGCGGTTCTCCTTTAAATATGGGATGCTCTTGAGTTGTCCTTGAAAAGAGCTGCTAGTATCCATTGGCTTACTTGGTTAACAAACAAATAAATAAATGAATAAGTTAATTCTTTATTGCATATATATGTACAGACTATTATATGAACTTGTATATTGCATTTGTTCTGCATATAATTATTATTGTTAGCTTTGTTTCTGTTTTGGTGCTTTTCTCCCCGGCCGTCACTGAAAACGGGATTCTGGCCCAGTCGGACATTACCCGGTTAACAAATGTAATAAATAAATAAATAAAATTGTCTGTGGGTTTTGTTTATGAGAAATAGAAAGCTAATCAAGAAATTGACCAGTAGATGGGTGTAGCAGAAGTAGTCCTGAAGTCACTGGACAAGGCAATGATAAACTGAGAACATGTTCATTTTATATCTTTATAAAATGAACATTTGGTGACAAAAAAAATAAGATCACAGATCAAGAACAACCTATATAACATTCCTTTGCAGGTTTTGGGTGCAGTCTCTGTGACAGAGTAAGAACTTCAGCAATACAGGAGGATTTCTGAGTAACTATATGTTGACAATAGTTACCTGAGGTGATCTGGGCACACCTGGTGGCAGTCTCCAAGACACAAAGTAGACCAAAGATGTTTTGAAGAATATTATGTCTCAGCTTGGATGGCAATTACTGGTGATCCCACGGGAAAAGCTGAAAGCTGTTACTTGGGATAAGGGAGTCAGGTATACCCTGTTCATCTTGTTACTGCTACAAAAAATAGTTTTAAAAATGGATGGATGCTGGCTGGTTGTCTGATTGAATGGATGGATGAATGAGAATGAAGACTTGAAAATGGGGGAGTCAGACCAGAGGTAATAGACAAGTTGAAGATGTGTGACAAAAGTCTACAAATAGAGGCAGCACTATCTATCACTATTATGAGATGCAGGTAATGAAAGCCAGGATTAAAGTGAAGACTGATTGAAGAAAATAGTTCTCAATCTTTTCATGAAAAAAGCATCTCGAAGTAGAAGGAGAATGAGAAATAATTTTATGTAGGGGATCAGCTAGGTTCTCTGAAATATTTGTAGGAAAGTATGAAGAGAAATTAAAAGAAGAGGCTGAAATGTTAGCATGGATTCCATATATTATTTAAGAAGACAAAAGTGGAGAGGATTGGGGTTTAGGAGATATCTTCTTAGTACTGAGAACTTCAATGGCATTCCATTTTTTTTTTAGAATTAGGCATACATTTTAATTGAAGTTTTATAGAGTACAGTGCTTTAGCTTCATTAGTAATGTAATACATATCTAAAGTTTGTTAAACTGTACTCTAAAACACAATCCATAAAGCTATTCAATTGATATTTCCAAACCCTTGCATTAACAGAGAGAAAAGCATAACTACTGATGTCAAATTCTGCTCTCACTACCTTCACTGTAAATTGCAATAATATTTGTCACTGATGTCTTAAGATATATGTTAATATATCTGACAGATATTCAAAAGGCTTAGAATTACTGAATAGAGCAATGTTTAGTCATTTACTTTACTTTATAGATCCTTTATACACATGCTCTAGGCCAAACAATCGGGAATTAGTTCAGCATTATTTAAGCCAAGTGGTAGTTCAACAGTTTTGATTTCTGTAACTGTTTGCTGATGAATGGATAATGATTTGTAGTTACTTAGCAAACATCCGTCTAGCTACAAAATATCAACACTGCTGGAGGTTCTTGCCAGCCACAATTGAGCCTCTATATATAATAGAAGTTAATAGAAATTATAAAAAGCTAAAATAGCTGAAACAGCTCAACAATGCAGCCTTTAGTTTCATGCTTCAGTATTTATACCTTTAAAAGCATTTTAAAAAAGCAAATTCTAGCACTGAAATGCTATGGGCTGATGATTTTTCAGTATTACACAAAATTATTTGTTAGAAGGAAATGCAGGCTTCTGTTTAGTTTTTTTTTTTCAGTGGATGTTGTGTGAGATATGGGAAAGCAACATCTGTGTCAAATATTTGCACAACTTCAGTAAGAAATGTCAGTAAGGATGGGATTCCTGATGAAGTGCTACACAGTTTCTCAAAGCTTGCTCAACTTCATGGCAATACACAAAAGTGAAAACACTATAAATACAGATGGGTCATGCAGCACTGTAAAACACCTGGCTTTCTTCAGATGGGGGTAGCCAAGCAGAACTATGACCATACTGAAACTAGTCTATATACCAATACATTTGCTCAGAAGAGTAGAGTAATGGGAGTATGTGTTCATATAATTAACGGCAGAGAACATTAGCTTCATCACACGGCTCTAATGATAAAATGTTGTATACATGCATCCATCCATCCATCTAACCATCCATCCACAACCCTGTTCTCCCATTGTTTTTGCACATATATGTGTGTATAACAACTAGATAATATTTTGTGGTACATGTTACAGCCATGCAGGTAGCAGTGTAAATAAGAGTTCTGGTGTGCCTGATAGCATATCTTGTTGCTGAGAAACACAAAGTGATAATATGCCCATACAGTCCCACCAGAATGTCATCTGCAGTGTTTTGTGGGGTCTATATGAATGGCTACTATTATGATGGAAAACAGGGTTCATAAAAAAGTGAAGAAAGCAGGAAAGTAGAACAGTAAAAAAAACAGAGACATACAGAAAGATAAAGAAAGAAAATATACAGGAATGTATAGGTTGGGGACAAAGTTTTTTGCAGGGATAGAGCCACATTTTTATGTAGCAATGGGGATGAGGGTTAAGGGTGAGTGGAAAAACATGGAGAGGAAAAAGAGCTGGTGAGTGTGCAGGGCAAAACAGTCAGACACACACCTGAGCAGACAAACAGGGCTGGATATAGGATATACACACAACTAGGATAAGAATACATCTGATGGACAGTGACACAGTTGATAAATGATAATGGGAGGGTTGGACAATGCACAGGGTAAGTATTTATACTCAGTGGGAAAGGAAAACTCTGGGATTGGGGCAGTGTGTGGATTGGGCAGTGGATAAGTCAGCTCCTAGCTTAGACCTGAACTACACTCCTGCTGCCAGTAGAT
>NC_056733.1:1386239055-1386249055 GCF_019279795.1 Protopterus annectens | reverse complement strand
ACTTATACTGAGAGTAAGTCTTTCAGAATCAGAGCAGACACACTGCGAACAACTCTTTTGGAATCTAGCCCATTATGTTCACTTTAACTTTTGCCTAATTATATGTCATTTCATATATGAAGTATTTAAAGTGAATCATCAGAATTTCAAACTTTCTGAAAGGGCAAAATGCAGATATCATTTACAGAAATTAATTTTGGCAATCAAACTGTAGTCTAATAAAAAAAGGAGCCCTATGTAGCTGCAGCTGCTAATGTATAAAATGAATCTTGCTTAGGAGTGGGTAATGGCCAAGAACATATACTTAATATATTATAAAGAAATATAGCATTTTAAGATAACCTTTCCTTTCAGTGCTGTTTTCTATTTCAGTGCCAGTTGTTACAATGAAAATATCTGACAAAAAAGCATTCAGGCTAATAGCCTAGTGAGACAGAAAAACTGGTCATCATATGATAAATAAATAAAATAAATACATTTACAGACTGACACAAAACCTGTATAGATATTTTAACAAGATTTGACAAAGATAAGGACAGACTGTATAGCAGAGAGCTATAGTTCTACAAATATTGTGCATGTATTTATCCTTAAAAGTTAGACATAATTAAGATTGTTTGAAAGAAATAGCTGATTATCTCACATGTTTACAAATGGTTAGACTTAGGACAAAGAGTTTGTAGATCAGCAGTATTGGATGTGGATAACTCAGTGCATAAGAAGAAAAATAAAGTTCTCCTTATTTCACCAAACAGAACAGTTAACATTCCATTAAAAGGGCTTGCTTTTCTTCTAAGGATTCCCCAAGGCAATGTATAACATTAAAATAGTAATTGTTGACTAGAAACATAGATGTCTACTGAGTTATAAAAGTAGATCCCACAGACTATGTAATGCAGTTATTCAAAGACACACCTGTCGATTGACTCACAAAGGTAACACAACCACACTGTGTAATATCTTTATCCAAAGGCATACCTGATATTTACTCACAAAGCTACCCCCCATGTAGTGCACATGTTGAATTAAGCTCATTAGCAGATGGGTAGGTATATTAGCTTTTTGCTAATGTTATGCACAAGCCACACACCATTCACATTTGGTAGGAGAGGAACCAGTTGCACATTATAAAAACTGTTAATATACTCTATGAGTCTGACCCGTGCAACCATATGTGTGCAGGCAAAGATCAATGGGTGGGTCTACATGGTAGACTAGGGAAGGTGAGGAGGCAGTAAGGAACTGGTGTGCTACAATAAGTGGAATGTGTGATACTTCCCCCCATCCTTTCTGTAATATAACCAATAACCATATTTTCTGAGCAGTAAGAGGTTATTCCACACTTGTGTAAAGTAAAGGCCCTTGGCTACTCAGAACATAGTACAGTGAGATGAAAATGAATTCCCTTTATCATTCACTTGTTAGTGAGATGCTTACACATTCTTTATGCGACTCATTTTGAGAAGAATCTACAAACTGTGGTAAGAGCCTTGGATGTGGTGGAAGGTGTGGTATAAAACTAATCACAAACAGTATCTTATCATGACAGGTGTGTGTCTGTGTGTGTGTGTGTGTGTGTGTGTGTGTGTGTGTGTGTGTGTGTGTGTGTGTGTGTGTGTGTGTGTGTGTGTGTGTGCCTGTGTGCCTGTGTGCCTGTGTGCGTGTGTGCGTGTGTGTGTGTGTGCCTGTGTGCCTGTGTGCATGCATGCGTGCGTGTGTGCGTGTGTGCGTGTGTGTGTGTGTGTGTGTGTGTGTGTGTGTGTGTGTGTGTAGATTAGGAATCAACAGTAAAACCTGCTCGCATGCGAGCTCTATGACAACTGGTGCAGTAAAACATGTTCCTTAGTCCTGGTCAATAATTACAACTGGTAAAAATGATAAAGGATCAAACCATAGCATGACTCGTACCTTAATATGCATGTTGGGATGGGGGGGGGGGTCCCAAGCTAGACATAACCATGAATTTGCAGTGGCAGCTGGGAGAGGAGGTGAAGTGCTACCTCAATGTGGAACATGGGCTAACAGTGACAAAATGTCTTTAAGCACCCCTTTCCCTTTATATTTCATTATTTCCCTTTAAAACATACTTTACTCTTCAACTTGTATACATTTGTTCCAAAAAATATCCACTTGAGTCTATGTCAGCTCCAGGAGACAATATAACAAAAGCTACTGGAAAGTCAGAAAAAATCCTCCAAAGAGCAGCTGTTATAACATTAGTTACCAGTCCTTGTAATAAGGTGCAGTTCCAAACGAAAAATATTTTTTATTCCAACTTCTGACATGAATATTGCAGACTTAATATTAGATTTGAAAATGTTTTCAAGGAATTTGATGTTAAAGAGCATGTATAACAATAATTTAGATGGTAATTATTCTAAATTTGTTAGACTTAGTAGTTTTATTCCTGTCTTATCACCTATTATTAATGCATTTGAGCAGATGTGTATTACTGATATTTATACAGCATTCAATGAGAAAGAACACAGTAAGAAAAATTATGGAAAGTTCAATTTGACTAAGAAAGAACTTGATGCCTTACATGGTTTAGAGCACAATGACCAATTGGTGATACGGCCAGCTGACAAAGGGGGCCGTATTGTTGTGTTTGATAAAAATTTTTATAACACATTGATGCATGAGATGTTGTCTGATGATAAGTTTTATGAAGTTATTAATAATCAAAATGTAGTAAGTATGGTTAGTAACATTAGAAATCAAATTAGAATGTTGCATTTAAATGGTAATTTTACTGATGAAATATGGAAGTACTTTAGAATAGATGACTACATTATACCACAGATACAAGGGTTGCCGAAATTACATAAAAACCTGAGTAGACCCCCCATGAGGCCTATTGTCTCAGGGGGGGTGGTGTACAGAGTCTATTTCTATTTATTTAGATCGTAAGTTAAAACCCATCCTCGATAGGTATGAAACACTTCTATCCAACACTGAGCACTTTTTGCATGATCTTTTTGAATGTACTGAAAAGAATGTCAATTTGAGTGAGATCTTGCTAGTAACTCTAGACGTGGTTTCATTGTTCACTGTTATCCCCAATGTTATTGGGATAAGTGTGATGAAAGAATTGTTGACCTCTAGTAGTATGTATAGTGATATAGAAATAGAACTAATACAAGAACTGTTAAATATAGTCCTAGAAAATAATATATTTAAATTTGAGGGTAATATGTACCGTCAAAAAAATGGTGTGGCAATGGGCAGTGCTTGCTCGAATAGCTATGCAAATGGGGTAATGCTAGCTTGGGAGCTTTAACATGTCTTTCCTAGCCTTTTTAAGAAGAATATTATTTTATATAGGAGATTCGTGGATGATCTCTTTGTTTTATGGGATGGTACAGAGAAAGAATTATTAACCTTTGTTGAATATTTGAATAAGACTACTACCTTTCTGAAGTTTACAGTTGGATATTCCAAATATGAAGTTAATTTTTTGGATGTTTGTATAAGAAAAGATGCTATGGGTATTATAAACACAAAATTATATAGAAAGGACTGCTATGTTAACAGTCTTCTTAGTAGAGATAGCATGCATCCAAATTATGTTTTCAACAATGTGGCATGTAACCAATTCTACAGAGCCTCTAGGCTTAATGCTATGGAGAGTGACTATGATAAACAGGTTGCACACAGTAAGCAAGAATTGATTAGTAGAGGCTATGGTAAAGAGATGGTAGAACTTAGCAGCACTAGAGTTCAGAAATTAAGGAATACTAGGGCGAAACCGTATTTTTCACGGAAGGTTCCTCACATGAAAGATGTTTCTCGAGGTAGAGAGAAGTTTGGTTTTTGCATCCCTTACACTAGGGACGTCAGAGAGTATACCAAAATATTCAATAATCATTGGAAAATTTTACTAACGGACCCAGTGCTTAAAAACTTAGTGGGTGAGACACCGCAATTTACATTTAGAAATAGAAAAAATCTTAAGATGAGGCTTTGTGCACCAAAGAATAGCATTCCAGATGAAGTGATACATGGTAGTAAACCGTGCGGTAGCTGCAAGCAGTGCATTAATATTTTGGAAGGTCTAGAGTTTAAGCATCCGGATACAGGAAGAGTCTTTGAAGTTAGGGTTAATGCCACATGTTGCACGAAACATATTGTTTATCTTGCTGTATGCTCCCAGTGCCGTAGCTTCTATGTTGGCAAAACGGACAGAATGCTAAAGGAAAGGATTAGGGAGCACTTTTATCACACAATGAAGGGAACAAGAACTAATGCGTTATCTAAACATTCTATGGAGAGAGGTAAAGACCACACCTTTAAGTTTATGGTCATTTCTAAAACTTTTCCTAACAATAGATACAGTGATATTAAGAGCAGAACTGAAGAGCTTGAGGCTAGGTGGATCATTATGTTGAGAGCCACTTATGGACATGGACTAAATGAGAATATACCTATTAAGCCAGCTCTTAAGAAAAGGAAATTACGTAGATAATTCATGAGGTATGAACATGTATTTTTGTAGTTGTATTTCCATTTGTGTATATATTTTGTATAGATGTTTTTAATATATATAAGATGAATGTAAAGTTTTAGGAAGTTCAATTCTATATGGAGTGTTTGTTTTTTAGCTTAGCATTTTAATGTTTTTAAAAAGGGTATGACTTTAAGTCAGTTTGTCATGTGACTCATTTTTGAGTATTTAAACAGGTGTTTTTTCTGTGGTTTAGTACACCTGATGAAGCTGTAGTGAAAGCGCTTGTGTCTCTCGAATAAAGCAGTGCTGTGTGTTTTTTAAAGATTTGGAGCCTGACGTGTATTTTTGTATACATTTGTATTTACTAGCATGACTTATCTGTGTACAGATTTATCGTTTGCATACTTGTGAAGCAATATTTACATTTTTAGTCTGTTGATGCTGTCTCCATGTAGCTCTGCTGTCATACTGTTTTTCAGATGTCATTTGTAGCCTTAGACTACCCCATGTTAATATAACAATACTTGATTTTTCTTTATGTGCCCGTCTTTCCATCATCATCTATTTTGCCCACACATTTTCTTATTATAAGTGATGAGTCACCCTTTCTTAGACTTTAATACTCAGAAGAAAAAAGATTTTCAACAAAAACAAGAAAAAGCTACTGGATTTAATATCTCCTGAACAATCTCTTTTTCAGTCTTGTGAGCAATCTTTGTGTCTATTTCCAACATCCTGTACTTCTTGGTACCCTTGTCTCTATTGTTTGAGGTAATGGAAAAACAGATACTCTACAGGTAGACACAGAAACCGCAAATGTTTAACTAGTATAACCTTTTATCTTTCCTTCATTTGGGTCCGGGAAATGTTTTTCAGGCATATCAGTTACATTCACCAGCTTTCATACATTATTCTGTCTTTATATATACCTACAATATATTTTAATTGCTGTTTAGTAACGTGGCAGCCACAATGTTTCTCCTAGTCCCTTTTCAACACATTTGACCTTCTTCTAAATTCTTATATATTCTCCTTGAGTCCTTTACCTTTCCACCACAAAAAAAGTAATCTGCATTAACCTCTGACACAGGATAAAATCAATATTCAAATTCACTTGATTTATTTGTTTGCTAACTGGGCAAATGGACTAGTAAATGAACCTTTTTACTACAATCTAAGCCAAAGACACAACATACTTCAGTAGTATTAAAATGTAGTCACAATTTACAATTAGACTATATAAATAAACAGATCATCTTATTGAGTCAATCCAGCAATGACTCAGCAAATATTTTGCTTGTCTTTGGTATAGTAACACAGAAGACTAGGTTCTATTCCCACAGCAGGAATTTGGATTATATATATATATATATATATATATATTTTTTTTTTTTTGGCTAGCAGTTAGCACAGAAGATTAAGACTATGACCTGTTAATGAGCTAGTTCTTGTGGCACAGGGTTTGATTCCCTAAGTCTTGATTTGTCTACTGTGTGGCCTTCAGCAAGTTACTTAGCTAGGCAATGCTTCAGGCAGTTGGGAATTTGGGATAGGCTCCTTAGTATTCACCTGGAATGCTTGCCTAACAACTTTTGAAAAGCATACTTATAAAAAAAGGATAAAGTAAGCATCCAGGTGATAATAGTAAACAGTGGACCATGGTAGTATGTTAGTGTGGTGCTCAGAATGCTAAGGCAGTAGCATAGTTTGAAAGTTGCCTACTACAACCTTAAAATTGTAAACATTATTTCAGGCTTTTAAAAATCACTGATCCATGACCTGAAGTGCCCAATATCGCGAACAAGTAGGACTTGCCTCGTACTTTTGCTGTGTTCCTCAAAAGATGTTTGCTTTTCTGATAAACTACAGAAAATTTCAGTCTACCACTAATGTCAAACTTTAAAATGTTATACTTATTGTTGATTTTGTTTCAGAAAGTTCATATTGGTGCAAAACTGTTATCCTGTTTACTTTTTAGGGTCTCTAGTTTTTGCCTTGTCCCTCCGAAACATACTTCTTACCATTCAGAAAATTCGATACAAAACCAGTTGTTTGGTTGAACTATATACTGACCTTGATTGTATCCCTTCATTCTTTTGTCTTGTCACAAGTAAGCTGTTTGATTTCCTGGTAAGTTGCTGAGGATTAGAGTCAATGCATAGTGATATGAAACCTGTTGTTCTGTTAACTTTTTAAGTAAATTAAAAAAATAAAAATCAAGCAAGCTTGACACATATCAAAGACTTGCCTTTGTGTACAGATGCAAGAGAACTCAGCAATGCATTCATGACCCCAGCTTACACATGGTCCAGTGTCCTTCACTATCACCGACACCCATGTCTTCACCCTCTGAATACTTCACATTAGGTCCACAAATAATTCAAACAAACTGTAAACTAATCCCTTATTTCTCTAATGCACAGGTAAAAAAACATATCCTTAATATTGTAGTGTCTGTCAAAATTGCTTAGCATTATTTAATGTTTTCTTTTGATCTAAACTGTGATATTTCCTTTTGATGTCCATCTTTTCTACCTTTCAGTTAAATTATATGTAATGATACTGTTCAGTTTTCCTTCCCATTTTGCTGCATAGTTGACTTCTGTGTATATACCAGAGAGCTGCACTTCTGTTTTTTTTCCTTCTTAAGTCTTCATTTTCAGTTTTAAGTCCATCTTCAAAAGCCAAGAGTCTCCAGTTCTTAATGCACCCAACTCAGATTTTATAAATATCCCCATCTTGTAGTTCTTGTATGCTCTGAAAAATGTCCTGTAAATTCCTCTACAAATGAGAAAAAATGAGAAATAAAAAAAAAGGTCTGCAGTCTAGTGGCTAGCTGGTACTCATGAAATTCGGAATGCAACCAACCAACGAGGTCCTACATCTGCATTCTACCCCATAACTCTTCAGGACAGGAGCAATTTAAAAAAAAAGGTCCATGATCTGTTATTTGGTGCCCGTGAAATGCACAAGCCAATCGGGTCATGTTTCTGCATTCCATCACCATCTCTCCTTCCTCAGCTGAGAGTAAAAGCTCTTCTCTTTTCTTAAACTGTAACAAAACTGAGGGTAATGCTACTCAATGCCAAAAGTCTAAACCTCAAAATGCATGCACTGGAGGCACTCCTCAGTATGGAGAAAATCGATATATGTGCAGTAACATGTGCAGTAACAGAAACCTGGTTTAAGGCTCCAGAGAGCACCCCGGCACTACCAAGCTACAGCTCATACCATATTTCAGCCACAAAACCTGGACTGAAATACAAAAGGCAGGGGCATATCCATATTCATCAAGGATACCCACACCTCCAAGTTAGTGGCACAGTACGATGCTTCAGAGATCATCCACATGCAACTAACAATGGGCAAAACTGCAATTCAAATTGTAGCTTGCTGCAGATCACCCACCATGTCCCAGGACCCCCATTCCACATTTCTGGAAACACTGGAAAGCATAAAGGTCCTACCAAACACCCTGATATTGGGCTATTTCAATTACCCAAACATTAACTGGGAGAGCTACTCAAGTACAAACACCCTTGTCCAACATTATCTAGACTTTATAAACTCAAACACCCTGGATCAACTGGTTAACTCCCGCACCAGAGGTGACAACATATTGGACCTGGTCATCACCAAAATGGGCAACCGGAGGTCAACCCCTCGCTGGTTAGATCTGACTATAAACTATTCACCCTGGATATCCACATTCCGCCCCCACCTCTGGTCAAAGAAACCACTGTGAAAAACTTTTCAAAAGCAAATTTCACGTTACTTAAGACTGAGGTGGAAAGTTTCAAAGCCCCCATGCTAAAGGATAATGCTGTCCAAGCTGCAAAATCCTTTATTAATGCACTCTATGGGCACCTACAAGAATACATGGATCATGCTATCCCAAGCAAAACTAAGACTCACTCCGCTAAGAAAAAGAAACCAGTCTGGTGGACCCCTGCCATTTACAAGCTATACAATAGAAGGAGGAAACTAGTACAGAAGAGTAAAATCTCAAGAAGGGAAGACATCCCTGATCAGTATCAGCAAGAAACTATGATCCCTCATAAAATTATCCAAAGCTAGCTTCGAAAGAAAAATTGCAAAGGACTCCAAAAATAACCACAAGGCATTCTTTAGCTATGTCAAGAATCTAAATGGCAATTCTCAGATCTGCTCAGAGTTAGTGCAGAATGGCACAAAATACACTGAACTGACTGACATCGCCAACATCCTGGCGGACAGGTTCAGTGCAAACTTCACCCCCCCCTCACCCCCAAAAGGGCCCATAACCATACCAGATGAATGTAGTGCCCCTGAAATCACAGACACTCAGGTTAAAACAGACCTCTCCAAAGCCAAAAACACAGCATCAATGGGACCAGACGGTGTCCTAGGCTGCATCCTACATGAGCTCCAAGATGGACTAACCCCTCACCTAAACACACTGTTCAAACTCTGCCTCTCCACAGGCTACATGCCCATAGAGTGTTGCACAGCAATGGTTATTCTGCTCCACAAAGGTGGAGCCACAACAGACCCTGGGAACTATCGCCCTATAAGCCTGACTAGCTTGGTCTGCAAGGCTATGAAGCACATCATCATGGATCTCATTAACAGAGACATTGGGAACCTCCAAACACTGGACCCTACCCAGTTTGGCTTTAGACGAGGGAAAGGTGGTCCCCACAGCCTACATAGACCTCACAAAGGCCTTCAACACCATTCCCCATTCAGGTATTATAGACAAGCTCACCAGCCTGAACATAAACCCTATGTCACGAGATGGGTTGCCAACTGGCTCATGTCAGAACCCACATGGTAAGAGTTGTGGGAGCTAGGTCTGACTCTAAACCAGTTACAAGTGGCATTCCCCAGGGCTCAGTCCTAGGACCCCTCCTTCTCAGAGATACAGGCAAGCACAGGAGCACTACGGCTGACTAAGTTCACTGATGACTGCAAACTAGGGGCTATAACTGACTCTTCAGCTGACACAGACATCCTCCAAAAGGGTCTCACTGAGACAGATACCTGGTGTCAAAACCATGGCCTCAAGCTAAATGCCAAAGAATGCATAGTCATCCCCTTTGGAAAAAACAAAGTACCCACAAACTACAACATAGGTGGTAGCCCCCTAAATACGGAAGACATAATAAGGGATCTGGGGACCCAAGTAGATAGTAACCTTTCCTTTGATAATCACATTGCCAAAGTGGTTAGAAAATCCTTCTATGTGGCCCACCTAACCACAAAAGGGTTTGCATCCAGATTAAAAGAAGTCATTGTGCCCCTCTATGCATCACTCATCAGACCCAGCATAGAGTACAGCGCCCCATTTGGGATGTACCTTACAAGACACCTGCAACAGCTGGAAAGACCACAGAAGTACCTCACCAAGAGGATCACGGGCATCAAACAAATGCCCTATGCAGCTCGACTGAAGAAACTCCAGCTATACTCAGTTGCATACCGCCTACTCAGAGGTGATCTCTGCCTGACATACAAGGCCATGTCTAACCCAGAATTGATGGACATCCTCCACCTAAAGAAAACCATATCCCC